>NW_027490211.1:395000-547409 GCF_050948175.1 Xylocopa sonorina | reverse complement strand
TGCGATACCGTGATTTAAGAAGCACTAGAACTCCATTGCTACGATACGTAGACATCTGCAAACAATATTTCCTAGCAAGGAAGTATCGCACTTACATCCTTTTGAAGTGAATACGAGGTATACATAACACTCCACAATGAATATTACATCTTCTTACGAAACATAGAAATGAAATGCGACATCGCGTTTTGAGAAGCATTAAAACACTATAGATACGATACGTAGACTACTGCGAACACTAATTCCTATCAAGGAAGTGTCGCATTTACATTCTTTTGAAGTGAATACGAGGTATACATAACACTCCACAATGAATATTATATCTTATCATGAAACATGGAAACAATGTGCGACATCTCGTTTTGAGAAGCATTAGAACCCTATTGCTACGATACGTAGACTTCTACAAACGCTATATCCTAGCATGGAAGCGTCGCATTTACATTTTTTTGAAGTAAATAATGAGGTATAAATCACACTTCGCCATGAATATTATATCTTATCATGAAATATAGAAATGAGATGCGATATCCAGTTTTAAGAAGCATTAGAAATCTATTGCTTCGATACGTAGAGATCTGCAAACGCTATTTCCTAGCAAGGAAGAGTCGCATTTACATTCATTTGATGTGTATGCGAGGTATAAGTGACACTTCGCAATGAATATTATATCTTATCATGAAACATAGAAACGCGATGCGATATCGCGTTGTAAGATGCAATAGAACTCTGTTGCTTCGATACGGGGACATATGCAAACGCTATTTCCTAGCAAGGAAGTGTCACATTTACATTCTTTTGTAGTGAATAGGTGGTATACATGACACTTCGCAATGAATATTATATCTTATCATGAAACATAGAAATGAGATGCTATATCGCGTTTTAATACGTATTAGTACTCTATCGCTACGATACGTAGGCATCTGCAAGCGCTATTTCCTAGCATGGAAGTGTCGCATTCACATTCTTGTGATGTGAGTACGAGGTATACATGTCACTTCGCAATGAATATTATATCTTATCATGAAACATAGAAGTGAGATGCGATATCACGTTTTAAGAAGCATTAGAACACTATTGCTACGATACATAGACATCTGCAAACGCTATTTCCTAGCAAGGAAGTGTCGCATTTACATTCTTTTGAAGTGAATACGAGATATACATGACACTTCGCAATGAGTATTATATCTTATCATGAAACATAGGAATGAGATGCGATATCGCGTTTTGAGAAGCATTAGAACTCTATTGCTACGATACGTAGACATCTGCAAACGCTATTTCCTAGCATGGAAGTCTCTTATTTACATTCTTTTGAAGTGAATACGAGATATACATGACACTTCGCAATGATTATTATATCTTATCATGATACATAGGAATGAGTTGCGATATCGCGTTTTGAGAAGCATTAGAGCTCTATTGCTACGATATGTAGACATCTGCAAACAATATTTCCTAGCAAGAAAGTGTCGCATTTACATTCTTTTGAAGTGAATTGCGAGGTATACATGACACTTCGCAATGAATATTATACCTTATCACGAAACATAGAAATCAGATGCGATACCGTGATTTAAGAAGCACTAGAACTCCATTGCTACGATACGTAGACATCTGCAAACAATATTTCCTAGCAAGGAAGTATCGCACTTACATCCTTTTGAAGTGAATACGAGGTATACATAACACTCCACAATGAATATTACATCTTCTTACGAAACATAGAAATGAAATGCGACATCGCGTTTTGAGAAGCATTAAAACACTATAGATACGATACGTAGACTACTGCGAACACTAATTCCTATCAAGGAAGTGTCGCATTTACATTCTTTTGAAGTGAATACGAGGTATACATAACACTCCACAATGAATATTATATCTTATCATGAAACATGGAAACAATGTGCGACATCTCGTTTTGAGAAGCATTAGAACCCTATTGCTACGATACGTAGACTTCTACAAACGCTATATCCTAGCATGGAAGCGTCGCATTTACATTTTTTTGAAGTAAATAATGAGGTATAAATCACACTTCGCCATGAATATTATATCTTATCATGAAATATAGAAATGAGATGCGATATCCAGTTTTAAGAAGCATTAGAAATCTATTGCTTCGATACGTAGAGATCTGCAAACGCTATTTCCTAGCAAGGAAGAGTCGCATTTACATTCATTTGATGTGTATGCGAGGTATAAGTGACACTTCGCAATGAATATTATATCTTATCATGAAACATAGAAACGCGATGCGATATCGCGTTGTAAGATGCAATAGAACTCTGTTGCTTCGATACGGGGACATATGCAAACGCTATTTCCTAGCAAGGAAGTGTCACATTTACATTCTTTTGTAGTGAATAGGTGGTATACATGACACTTCGCAATGAATATTATATCTTATCATGAAACATAGAAATGAGATGCTATATCGCGTTTTAATACGTATTAGTACTCTATCGCTACGATACGTAGGCATCTGCAAGCGCTATTTCCTAGCATGGAAGTGTCGCATTCACATTCTTGTGATGTGAGTACGAGGTATACATGTCACTTCGCAATGAATATTATATCTTATCATGAAACATAGAAGTGAGATGCGATATCACGTTTTAAGAAGCATTAGAACACTATTGCTACGATACATAGACATCTGCAAACGCTATTTCCTAGCAAGGAAGTGTCGCATTTACATTCTTTTGAAGTGAATACGAGATATACATGACACTTCGCAATGAGTATTATATCTTATCATGAAACATAGGAATGAGATGCGATATCGCGTTTTGAGAAGCATTAGAACTCTATTGCTACGATACGTAGACATCTGCAAACGCTATTTCCTAGCATGGAAGTCTCTTATTTACATTCTTTTGAAGTGAATACGAGATATACATGACACTTCGCAATGATTATTATATCTTATCATGATACATAGGAATGAGTTGCGATATCGCGTTTTGAGAAGCATTAGAGCTCTATTGCTACGATATGTAGACATCTGCAAACAATATTTCCTAGCAAGAAAGTGTCGCATTTACATTCTTTTGAAGTGAATTGCGAGGTATACATGACACTGCGCAATGAATATTATACCTTATCACGAAACATAGAAATCAGATGCGATACCGCGATTTAAGAAGCACTAGTACTCCATTGCTACGATACGTAGACATCTGCAAACAATATTTCCTAGCAAGGAAGTATCGCACTTACATCCTTTTGAAGTGAATACGAGGTATACATAACACTCCACAATGAATATTACATCTTCTTACGAAACACAGAAATGAGATGCGACATCGCGTTTTGAGAAGCATTAAAACACTATAGATACGATACGTAGACTACTGCGAACACTAATTCCTATCAAGGAAGTGTCGCATTTACATTCTTTTGAAGTGAATACGAGGTATACATAACACTCCACAATGAATATTATATCTTATCATGAAACATGGAAACAATGTGCGACATCTCGTTTTGAGAAGCATTAGAACCCTATTGCTACGATACGTAGACTTCTACAAACGCTATATCCTAGCATGGAAGCGTCGCATTTACATTTTTTTGAAGTAAATAATGAGGTATAAATCACACTTCGCCATGAATATTATATCTTATCATGAAATATAGAAATGAGATGCGATATCCAGTTTTAAGAAGCATTAGAAATCTATTGCTTCGATACGTAGAGATCTTGCAAACGCTATTTCCTAGCAAGGAAGAGTCGCATTTACATTCATTTGATGTGTATGCGAGGTATAAGTGACACTTCGCAATGAATATTATATCTTATCATGAAACATAGAAACGCGATGCGATATCGCGTTGTAAGATGCAATAGAACTCTGTTGCTTCGATACGGGGACATATGCAAACGCTATTTCCTAGCAAGGAAGTGTCACATTTACATTCTTTTGTAGTGAATAGGTGGTATACATGACACTTCGCAATGAATATTATATCTTATCATGAAACATAGAAATGAGATGCTATATCGCGTTTTAATACGTATTAGTACTCTATCGCTACGATACGTAGGCATCTGCAAGCGCTATTTCCTAGCATGGAAGTGTCGCATTCACATTCTTGTGATGTGAGTACGAGGTATACATGTCACTTCGCAATGAATATTATATCTTATCATGAAACATAGAAGTGAGATGCGATATCACGTTTTAAGAAGCATTAGAACACTATTGCTACGATACATAGACATCTGCAAACGCTATTTCCTAGCAAGGAAGTGTCGCATTTACATTCTTTTGAAGTGAATACGAGATATACATGACACTTCGCAATGAGTATTATATCTTATCATGAAACATAGGAATGAGATGCGATATCGCGTTTTGAGAAGCATTAGAACTCTATTGCTACGATACGTAGATATCTGCAAACGCTATTTCCTAGCATGGAAGTCTCTTATTTACATTCTTTTGAAGTGAATACGAGATATACATGACACTTCGCAATGATTATTATATCTTATCATGATACATAGGAATGAGTTGCGATATCGCGTTTTGAGAAGCATTAGAGCTCTATTGCTACGATATGTAGACATCTGCAAACAATATTTCCTAGCAAGAAAGTGTCGCATTTACATTCTTTTGAAGTGAATTGCGAGGTATACATGACACTTCGCAATGAATATTATACCTTATCACGAAACATAGAAATCAGATGCGATACCGTGATTTAAGAAGCACTAGAACTCCATTGCTACGATACGTAGACGTCTGCAAACAATATTTCCTAGCAAGGAAGTATCGCACTTACATCCTTTTGAAGTGAATACGAGGTATACATAACACTCCACAATGAATATTACATCTTCTTACGAAACATAGAAATGAGATGCGACATCGCGTTTTGAGAAGCATTAAAACACTATAGATACGATACGTAGACTACTGCGAACACTAATTCCTATCAAGGAAGTGTCGCATTTACATTCTTTTGAAGTGAATACGAGGTATACATAACACTCCACAATGAATATTATATCTTATCATGAAACATGGAAACAATGTGCGACATCTCGTTTTGAGAAGCATTAGAACCCTATTGCTACGATACGTAGACTTCTACAAACGCTATATCCTAGCATGGAAGCGTCGCATTTACATTTTTTTGAAGTAAATAATGAGGTATAAATCACACTTCGCCATGAATATTATATCTTATCATGAAATATAGAAATGAGATGCGATATCCAGTTTTAAGAAGCATTAGAAATCTATTGCTTCGATACGTAGAGATCTGCAAACGCTATTTCCTAGCAAGGAAGAGTCGCATTTACATTCATTTGATGTGTGTGCGAGGTATAAGTGACACTTCGCAATGAATATTATATCTTATCATGAAACATAGAAACGCGATGCGATATCGCGTTGTAAGATGCAATAGAACTCTGTTGCTTCGATACGGGGACATATGCAAACGCTATTTCCTGGCAAGGAAGTGTCACATTTACATTCTTTTGTAGTGAATAGGTGGTATACATGACACTTCGCAATGAAAATTATATCTTATCATGAAACATAGAAATGAGATGCTATATCGCGTTTTAATACGTATTAGTACTCTATCGCTACGATACGTAGGCATCTGCAAGCGCTATTTCCTAGCATGGAAGTGTCGCATTCACATTCTTGTGATGTGAGTACGAGGTATACATGTCACTTCGCAATGAATATTATATCTTATCATGAAACATAGAAGTGAGATGCGATATCACGTTTTAAGAAGCATTAGAACACTATTGCTACGATACATAGACATCTGCAAACGCTATTTCCTAGCAAGGAAGTGTCGCATTTACATTCTTTTGAAGTGAATACGAGATATACATGACACTTCGCAATGAGTATTATATCTTATCATGAAACATAGGAATGAGATGCGATATCGCGTTTTGAGAAGCATTAGAACTCTATTGCTACGATACGTAGACATCTGCAAACGCTATTTCCTAGCATGGAAGTCTCTTATTTACATTCTTTTGAAGTGAATACGAGATATACATGACACTTCGCAATGATTATTATATCTTATCATGATACATAGGAATGAGTTGCGATATCGCGTTTTGAGAAGCATTAGAGCTCTATTGCTACGATATGTAGACATCTGCAAACAATATTTCCTAGCAAGAAAGTGTCGCATTTACATTCTTTTGAAGTGAATTGCGAGGTATACATGACACTTCGCAATGAATATTATACCTTATCACGAAACATAGAAATCAGATGCGATACCGTGATTTAAGAAGCACTAGAACTCCATTGCTACGATACGTAGACATCTGCAAACAATATTTCCTAGCAAGGAAGTATCGCACTTACATCCTTTTGAAGTGAATACGAGGTATACATAACACTCCACAATGAATATTACATCTTCTTACGAAACATAGAAATGAGATGCGACATCGCGTTTTGAGAAGCATTAAAACACTATAGATACGATACGTAGACTACTGCGAACACTAATTCCTATCAAGGAAGTGTCGCATTTACATTCTTTTGAAGTGAATACGAGGTATACATAACACTCCACAATGAATATTATATCTTATCATGAAACATGGAAACAATGTGCGACATCTCGTTTTGAGAAGCATTAGAACCCTATTGCTACGATACGTAGACTTCTACAAACGCTATATCCTAGCATGGAAGCGTCGCATTTACATTTTTTTGAAGTAAATAATGAGGTATAAATCACACTTCGCCATGAATATTATATCTTATCATGAAATATAGAAATGAGATGCGATATCCAGTTTTAAGAAGCATTAGAAATCTATTGCTTCGATACGTAGAGACCTGCAAACGCTATTTCCTAGCAAGGAAGTGTCGCATTTACATTCATTTGATGTGTATGCGAGGTATAAGTGACACTTCGCAATGAATATTATATCTTATCATGAAACATAGAAACGCGATGCGATATCGCGTTGTAAGATGCAATAGAACTCTGTTGCTTCGATACGGGGACATATGCAAACGCAATTTCCTAGCAAGGAAGTGTCGCCTTTACATACTTTTGAAGTGAATACGAGGTATACGTCACACTGCACATTGAATATTATATCTTATCATGAAACATAGAAGCGAGATGCGATATCACGTTTTGAGAAGCATTAGAACCGTATTGCTACGCTACGTAGACATCTTCAAGCGCTATTTCCCAGTAAGGAAGTGTCGCATTTACACTCTTTTCAAGTGAATACGACTTATACATAACACTGCACAATGAATATTATATCTTATCATGAAACATAGAAATGAGATGCGAAATGACAATTTAAGAAGAAATAGAACACTATTGCTACGAAACGTAGAAACCTGCAAACGCTATTTCCTAGCAAGGAAGTGTCGCATTTACATTCTTCTGATGTGAATACGAGGTATACATAACACTGTACATTGAATATTGTATGTAATCATAAACACAGAAATGGGATGCGACCTCGCGTTTTGTGAAGCATTAGAACTCTATTGCTTCCATACGTAGACATCTACATACGCTATTTCCTAGCAAGGAATTGTAGCATTTACATTCTTTTGAAGTGAATACGAGGTATAAATAGCACTGCATAATAAATATTATATCTCATAATGAAACATAGAAATGAGATGCGATATCCAGTTTTAAGAAGCATTAGAAATCTATTGCTTCGATACGTAGACATCTGCAAACGCTACATCCTAGCAAGGAAGTGTTGCATTTACATTCTTTTTAAGTGTATACGAGGTATACATGACCCTTCGCAATGAATATTATATTTTACCGTGAGACATAGAAATGAGATGCGATATCCCGTTTTAAGAAGCTTTAGAACTCTATTGCTTCGATACGTAGACATCTGGAAACGCTATTTCCTAGGAAGGAGGTGTCGCGTTTACATTCTTTTGAAGTGTATGCGAGGTACAGGTGACATTTCGCAATGAATATTATATCTTATGGTGAAACATAGAAGTGAGGTGCGATATCGCGTTTTAAGAAGCATAAGAAATCTATTGCTACGATACGTAGACATCTGCAAACGACATTTCCTAGCATGGAAGTGTCGCATTTACATTCTTTTGAAGTGAATACGATGTACACATGACACTTCGCAATGAATATTATATCTTATTATGAAACATAAAAATGAGATGCGATATCGCGTTTGAAGAAGCATTGGAAATCTATTGTTTCGATACGTAGACATCTGTAAACGCTATTTAATAGCAAGGTAGTGTCGCACATACATTCTTTTTCAGCGAATACGAGGTATACAAGACACTTCGCAATGAACATTATATCTTATCATGAAACATAGAAATGAGATGCGATATCGCGATTTAAGGAGCATTAGTATTCTATTGCTACGATACGTAGACATCTGCAAACGCTATTTCCTAACAAGGAAGTGTGGCATTTTCATTCTTTTGAAGTGAATACGAAGTATACATAACACTCCACAATGAATATTATGTCTTATTATGAAACATAGAAATAAGATGCGATATCTCGTTCTAAGAAGCATTAGAACTCTATTGCTACGATACTTAGACATCTGCAAACGGAATTTCTTAGCATGGAAGTGTCGCATTTGCATTCTTTTGAATCGAATACGAGGTATACATGACACTTCGCAATGAATGTTAAACCTTTTCATGAAACACTGAAATGAGATGCGATATCGCATTTTAAGAAGCATTAGATTTATATTGTTACGATACGTAGACATCTGCAAAGGCTATTTCCTAGCAAGGAAGTGACGCTTTTACATTCATTTGAAGTGTTTGTGAGCTATACATGATATTTCGCAATGTATATTATATCTTATAATGAATCATAGAAGTGACATGCGATATCGCGTCTAAAGAAGCATTAGAACTGTATTTCTTCGATACGTAGACATCTGCAAACGGTATTTCCTAGCCTGGAAGTGTCGCATTTACATACTTTTGAAGTGAATACGTGGTATACATAACACTACACAATGAATATTATCTCTTATCATGAAACATAGAAATGAGATGCGATATCCCGATTTAAGAAGCATAAAACTCTATTGCATCGACACGTAGACAGCTGCAAACGCTACTTCCTAGCAAGGAGGTGTAGCACTTACATTTATTTGAAGTGTATGCGAGGTATGCGCAACACTTCGCAATAAGTATTATATCATATCATGAAACATAGGAATGTGATGCGATATCGCATTTCAAGAAGCATTAGAACTCTATTTCTACGATACGTAGATATCTGGGAACGCTATTACCTAGCAAGTAAGTGTCGCATTTACATTAACTTGAACTGAAAACGAGGTGCACGTGACACTCTGCAATGTATATTATATCTTGTCATGAAACATAGAAATGAGATGCGATATCCCGATTTAAGAAGCATAAAACACTATTGCTTCGACACGTAGACAGCTGCAAATGCTAGTTCCTAGCAAGGAGGTGTCGCACTTACATTCATTTGAAGTGTATACGAGATATACGTAACACTTTGCAATGAGTATTATATCTTATCATGAAGCATAGAAATGAGATGCGACCTCGCGTTTTAAGAAGCATTAGAACTCTATTGGTACGATACGTAGACATCTGGAAACGCTATTTCCTAGCAAGGAAGTGCCGCATTTACATTCTTCTGAAGTTATTACGAGGTATACATAGCACATGACATTTCTCAATGAATACTATATCTTATCATGGAACATAGAAATGAGATGCGATATCGCTTTATAAAAAGCATAAGAACACTATTGCTTCGTTACGGAGACATCTGCAAACGCTATTTCCTAGCAAGGAAGTGTCGCATTTACATTTTTTTGAAGTGTCACGTCCTGAAGTCGCGAAAGGGCTCGTCACGTGGACACTTTTCGTAGCCGTTCCCGAAATCGACGCGAATTGCGCAGAGCTGGGTTCGTCGGCGGACAAGACTCGATTTACCGGGTACAAAGACGTGCAACTTACCTTTCGATGCTCCAGGCGTCGTAGCTCTCCTCATCCTCGTAGCGTGGAGTGGAATCCTCCCTCGCGTATGTGTGGCGTCGCATCCCCGTTCCGTGGCGTTGAGTATGCGGGTTGCCAGCGTGTAGGGGATCCGGATGCTGGAGGAGATGCAGATGCTGATCTGTGGCCGTCGATGTTGGCGGGCGGCGTTTGAGGGTGGCAGGCGGTACGCCTGACGTCACAAAATGCGACACTTTGCTAGGAAGTAGCGTTTGCAGATGTCTACGTATCGAAGCAATAGACATCTAATGCTTCATAAATCGCCATATCGCATCTCATTTCTATGTTTCATGATAAGATATAATATTCATTGCAAAGTGTCATGTATACCTCGTATTCATTTCAAAAGAATGTAAATCCGACACTTGCTTGCTAGGAAGTAGCGTTTCCAGATGTCTACGAATCGAAGCAATAGAGTTCTAGTGCTTCTTAATTCGCCATATCGCATCTCATTTCTATGTTTCATGATAAGATATAATATTCATTGTGCAGTGTTATGTATATCTCGTTTATACTTCAAATGAATGTAAATGCGACACTTCCTTGCTAGGAAATAGCGTTTGCAGATGTCTACGTATCGTTGCAATAGAGATCTAATGCTTCTTAGAACGCGATATCGCATCTCACTTCTATTTTTCATGATAAGATATAATATTCAATGCGAAGAGTCATGTATACCTCGTATTCACTGCAATAGAATGTAAATGCGACACCTCCTTGCTAGGAAATACCGTCTGCATATGTCTACTTATCGTAGCAATTGAGCTCTAATGCTACTTAAAACACGATATCGCATCTCACTTCTATGTTTCATGATAAGATATAATATTCATTGTGCGGTGTTACGTATACCTCGTATTCACATCAAATGAATGTAAATGCGACACTTCCTTGCTAGTAAATAACGTTTGCATATGTCTTTGTATCGTAGCATTAGTGCTGTAATGCTTCTCAAAACGCGATATCGTTTCTCATCTCTATGTTTCATGATAGTATATAATATTCATTGTGGAGTGTTATGTATACCTCGTATTCACTTCAAAAGAATGTAAACGCGACACTTTCTGGCCAGGAAATAGCGTTTGCAGATGTCTACGTATCGAAGCAATAGGGATCTAATGCTTCTTATTTCGCGATATCGATTCTCATTTCTATGTTTCATGATAATATATAATATTCACTGCGAAGTGTCATGTATACCTCGCATACACTTCAAATGAATGTGAATGCGACAGTTCCTTGCTAGGAAATGGCGTTTGCAGATACCTACGTATCGAAGCAATAGAGTTCTAATGCTTTTTATAACGCGATATCGCATCTCATTTCTATGTTCCATGATAAGACATAATATTCATTGCGAAATGTCATGTATACCTCGCATACACTACAATTGGATGTAATGGCGATACTTCCTTGCTAGGAAATAGCGTTTGCAGATGTCTAAGTATCGGAGCAATAGAGTCCTAATGCTTCTTAAAACGCGATATCGCATCTCATTTCTATGTTTCATGATAAGATATAATAATCATTGTGCAGTGTTATGTATACCTCGTATTCACTTCAAACGAATGTAAGTGCGACACTTCCTTGCTAGGAAATAGCGTTTGCAGATGTCTACGTATCGAACCAATAGATTTCTGATGCTTCTTAAATCGCCATGTCGCATCTCCTTTCTATGTTTCATGATAAGATATAATATTCATTTTGCAGTGTTATGAATACCTCGTATTCACTTCAAAAGAATGTAGATGCGACACTTCCTCGCTTGGAAATAGCGTTTGCAGATGTCTACGTATCGAAGCAATAGTTTTCTAATGCTTCTTAAATCGTCATATCGCATCACATTTCTGTGTTTCACGATAAGATATAATATTCATTGCGAAGTGTCATGTATACATCGTATTCCTTTCAAAAGAATGAAAATGCGACACTTCCTTGCAAGGAAGTAGCGTTTGCAGATGTCTACGTATCGAACCAATAAGTTTCTAATGCTTCTTAAATCGCCATATCGCATCTCATTTCTATGTTTCGTGATAAGATATAATATTCATTGTGCAGTGTTATGTATACCTCGCATACACTTCAAATGAATGTGAATGCGACAGTTCCTTGCTAGGAAATAGTGTTTGCAGATATCTACGTATCGAACCAATAGATTTCTAACGCTTCTTAAATCGCCATATCGCATCTCATTTCCATGTTTCATGGTAAGATATTATATTCATTGTGGAGTGTTATGTATACCTCGTACTCACTTCAAAAGAATGTAAACGCGACACTTCCTTCCCAAGAAATAGCGTTTGCAGATGTCTACGTACCGAAGCAATAGACAGCTAATGCTTCATAAATCGCCATATCGCATCTCATTCCTATGTTTCATAATAAGATATAATATTCATTGCGATGTGTCATGTATGCCTCGTATTCCTTTCAAAAGAATGTAAATGCGACACCTCCATGTTAGGAAGTAGCGATTGCAGATGTCTACGTATCAAAGCAATAGAGTTCTAATGCTTCTTAAATCGCCATATTGCATCTCATTTCTATGTTTCATGGTAAGATATAATATTCATTGTGGAGTGTTATGTATACCTCGTACTCACTTCAAAAGAATGTAAACGCGACACTTCCTTCCCAAGAAATAGCGTTTGCAGATGTCTACGTATCGTAGCATCAGAGATCTAATGCTTCTCAAAACGCGATATCGCTACTCATTACCATGATTCATGATAATATATAATATTCATTGTGGAGTGTTATGTATACCACGTATTCACTTCAAAAGAATGTAAATGCGACACTTCCTTGCTGGGAAATAGCGTTTGCAGATGTCTACATATCGAAGCAATAGGGTTCTAATGCTTCTTAAAACGTGATATCGCATCTCAGTTCTATGTTTCGTGGTAAGATACGATATTCATTGCGAAGAGTCACTTATTCCTCGCTTGCACTTTAAATGAAAGTAAATGCGACACTTCCTTGCAAGGAAATAACGCTTCCAAATGTCTACGTATCGATGCAATAGAGTTCTAATGCTCCTTAAAACGCGATATCGCATCTCACTTCTATGTTTCATGATAATATATAATATTCATTGTGGAGAGTAATGTATTCCTCGTATTCACTTCAAAAGAATGTAAATGCGACACTTCCATGCTAGGAACAAGCGTTTGCAGATGTCCCCGTATAGAAGCCATAGAGTTCTAATGCTTCTTAAAACGAGGTACCGCAACTCATTCCTATGTTTCATGATAAGGCATAATTTTCATTGCGAAGTCTCATGTATACCTCCTATTCACTTCAAAAGAATGTAAATGCGACACTTCCTTGCCAGGATGTAACGTTTGCAGATCTCCCCGTATAGAAGCCATAGATTTCTAATGCTTCTTAAAACGAGGTATCGCAACTCATTCCTATGTTTCATGATAAGACATAATGTTCATTGCGAAGTCTCATGTATACCTCCTATTCACTTCAAAAGAATGTAAATGCGACACTTCCTTGCTAGGATGTAACGATTGCAGATGTCTGCGTATCGAAGCAATAGAGTTCTAATGCTTCTTAAAACGAGATATCGCATCTCATTTCTACGTCTCTTGATAAAATATAGCTTTCATCGTGCAGTGTTATGTATACCTCGTACTCACATTAAAAGAATGTAAATGCGACAATACCTTGCTGGGAAATAGCGATTGCAGATGTCTACGTGTCGTAGCAACAGAGTTCAAATGCTTCCTAAAACGCGATATCGCATCTCATTTCTGTGTTTCATGATAAGATATAATATTATTTGCGGACTGTCATGTATACCTCGCATACACTTCAAATGAATGTAAATGCGACACTTACTTGCTAGGAAATAGCGTTTGCAGATGTCTCTGTATCGAAGCAATAGTGTTCTAATGCTTTTTAAATCGCGATATCGCATCTCACTTCTATGTTTCATGATAACATATAATATTCATTGTGCAGTGTTATGTAAACCTTGGATTCACTTCAAAGAAATGTAAATGCGACACTTCCATGCTAGGAACAAGCGTTTGCAGATGTCCCCGTATAGGAGCCATAGAGTTCTAATGCTTCTTAAAACGAGGTATCGCAACTCATTCCTATGTTTCATGATAAGACATAATGTTCATTGCGAAGTCTCATGTATACCTCCTATTCACTTCAAGAGAATGTAAATGCGACACTTCCTTGCTAGGATGTAACGTTTGCAGATGTCTGCGTATCGAAGCACTAGAGTTCTAATGCACCTTAAAATGAGATATCGCATCTCATTGCTATGTCTGATGATAAGATACAATATTCATTGCGAAGTGTCGTGTATACCTCATATTCACTTCAAAAGAATGTAAATGCGGCAATTTCTTGCTAGGAAATAGCGTTGGCAGATGTCTACGTATCGAAGCAATAGTGTTCAAATGCTTCTTAAAACGAGATATCGCATCCCATTTCTACGTCTCTTGATAAAATATAGCATTCATTGTGCAGTGTTACATATACCTCGTATTCACTTCAAAAGAATGTATATGTGACAACAACTTGCTAGGAAATAGCGATTGCAGATGTCTACGTATTGTAGCAACAGAGTTCTAATGCTTCTTCAAATGCGATATCGCATCACATTTCTATGTATCGTGATAAGATATAATATTCATTGTGGAGTTTTATGTATACCTCGTATTCACTTCAAAAGAATGTAAATGCGACACTTCCTAGCTAGGAAATAGCGCTTGCAGTTTTCTACGTATCGTAGCTATAGGGTTCTAATGCTTCTCAAAACGCGATATCGCATCTCATTTCAATGTTTCATGATGAGATATAATATTCATTGTGCAGTGTTATGAATACCCCGTATTCAATTCAAAAGAATGTAAATGCGACACTTCCTTGCTAGGAAGTAGCGTTTGCAGATGTCTACGTATCGAAGCAATAGAAATCTAATGCTCCTTAAATCACCATATCGCATCTAATTTCTATGTTTCATGATAAGATATAATATTCATTGCGAAGAGCCATGTATACCTCGCATACACTTCAATTGAATGTACATGCGACACTTCCTTGCTAGGAAATAGCGTTTGCAGATGTCTACGTATCGAAGCAATAGAATTCTAATGCTTCTTAAATCGCCATATTACATCTCATTTCTATGTTATATGATAAGATATAATATTCATTGCGAAGTATCATGTATACCTCGTACTCCTTTCAGAAGAATGTAAATGCGACACTTCCTTGATAGGAAGTATCGCTTGCAGATGTCTACGTACCAAAGAAATAGTCTTCTAATGCTTCTTAAATCGTCTAATTGCATCTCATATCTACGTTTCATGATAAGATATAATATTCATTGCGAAATGTCATGTGTACCTCGTATTCCTTTCAAAAGAATGTAAATGCTACACTTTCTTCCTAGGAAGTAGCGTTTGCAGATGTCTACGTATCGAAGAAATAAAGTTCTAATGCTTCTTAAATTGCCATATCGCATCTCATTTCTATGTTCCATGATAATATATAATATTCATTGTGGAGTGTCATGTATACCTCGTATTGCTTTCAAAAGAATGTAAATGCAACACTTCCTGGCTAGGAGGTAGCGTTTGCAGATGTCTACGTATCGAAGCTATAGATTTCTAAAGCTTGCTAATTCGCGATATCGCATCTCATATCTGTGTTTCATGATAATATATAATATTCATTGCGAAGTGTCATGTATACCTTGCATAGACTTGAAATGAATGTGAATGTGACAGTTCCTTGCTAGGAAATAGCGTTTGCAGATGTCTACGCATCGAAGCAATAGACGTCTAATGCTTCATAAATCGCCATATCGCATCCCATTTCTATGTTTCATGATAAGATATAATATTCACTGTGCAGTGTTATGTATACCTCGTATTCACCTCAAAGGAATGTAAATGCGACACTTCCTTTCCAGGAAATAGCGTTTGCAGATGTCTACGTATCGTAGCATTAGTGTTCTAACGCTTCTCAAAACGCGATATCGCATCTCATTTCTATGTTTCATGATAAGATGTAATATTCATTGCGAAGTGTCATGTATAAGCCGCATTCACTTCAAAAGAATGTAAATGCGACACTTCCTTGATAGGAAATAGCGTCTGCAGATATCTACGTATCGTAGAAATAGAGTACTAATGCTTCTTAAAGCGCGATATCGCGTCCCATTTCAATGTTTCATGGTAAGATATAATATTCATTGCGAAGTGTCACTTATACCTCGTATTCACTTCATATGATTGTAAATGCGACACTTCCTTGCTAGGATATAGCGTTTGCAGATGTCTACTTGTCGAAGTAATAGAGTTCCAATGCTTCTTATAACGAGATATCGCATCTCATTTCTATGTGTCATGATAAGATATATTATTCATTGCAAAGTGTCATGTATACCTCGAATTCGCTTCAAAAGTATGTAAATGCGACACTTCCTTCCTGAGAAATAGCGTTTGCAGATGTCTACGTATAGTAGCAATAGAGTTCTCATGCTCCTTAAAGCGGGATATCGCATCTCATTTCTATGTTTCATAATGAGATATAATACTCATTGCGACGTGTCATGTATACCTCGTACTCACTTCAAAAGAATGTAAATGCGACACTTCCTTGATAGGAATTAGCGTTTGCAGATGTCTACGTATCGTTGCAATAGAGATCTAATGCTTCTTAGAACGCGATATCGCATCCCACTTCTATTTTTCATGATAAGATATAATATTCAATGCGAAGAGTCATGTATACCTCGTATTCACTTCAATAGAATGTAAATGCGACACTTCCTTGCTAGGAAATACCGTCTGCATATGTCTACTTATCGTAGCAATTGAGCTCTAATGCTACTTAAAACACGATATCGCATCTCACTTCTATGTTTCATGATAAGATATAATATTCATTGTGCGGTGTTACGTATACCTCGTATTCACATCAAATGAATGTAAATGCGACACTTCCTTGCTAGTAAATAACGTTTGTAGATGTCTACGTATCGTAGCAATAGTGCTCTAATGCTTCTTAAATCGCGTAATCGCCTCTCATTTCTATGTATCTTGATGAGATATAATATTAATTGCGAATTGTCATGTATACCTCGTATTCACTTCCGAAGAATGTAAATGCGACACTTCGTTGCTAGGAAATAGCGTTTGCAGATGTCTACGTATCGTAGCAATAGATTTCTAATGCTACTTACATCGCGATATCGCATCTCATCTCTATGTTTAATGGTAAGATATAATATTCATTGCAAAGTGTCATGTGTACCTCGTAATTCACTTCAAGAGAATGTAAGTGCGACACATCCTTGCTAGGAAATAGCGTTTGCAGATGTCTACGTATCGTAGCAATAGTGTTCTAATACCGCTTAAATCGCGTTATAGCATCTCATTTCTATGTTTCATGATAAGATATAATATGCATTGCGAAGTGTCATGTATAAGCCGTATTCACTTCAAAAGAATGTAAATGCGACACTTCCTTGATAGGAAATAGCGTCTGCAGATATCTACGTATCGTAGAAATAGAGTACTAATGCTTCTTAAAGCGCGATATCGCGTCCCATTTCAATGTTTCATGGTAAGATATAATATTCATTGCGAAGTGTCACTTATACCTCGTATTCACTTCATATGATTGTAAATGCGACACTTCCTTGCTAGGAAATAGCGTTTGCAGATGTCTACTTGTCGAAGTAATAGAGTTCCAATGCTTCTTATAACGAGATATCGCATCTCATTTCTATGTGTCATGATAAGATATATTATTCATTGCAAAGTGTCATGTATACCTCGAATTCGCTTCAAAAGTATGTAAATGCGACACTTCCTTCCTAAGAAATAGCCTTTGCAGATGTCTACGTATAGTAGCAATAGAGTTCTCATGCTCCTTAAAGCGGGATATCGCATCTCATTTCTATGTTTCATAATGAGATATAATACTCATTGCGACGTGTCATGTATACCTCGTACTCACTTCAAAAGAATGTAAATGCGACACTTCCTTGATAGGAATTAGCGTTTGCAGATGTCTACGTATCGTTGCAATAGAGATCTAATGCTTCTTAGAACGCGATATCGCATCTCACTTCTATTTTTCATGATAAGATATAATATTCAATGCGAAGAGTCATGTATACCTCGTATTCACTTCAATAGAATGTAAATGCGACACTTCCTTGCTAGGAAATACCGTCTGCATATGTCTACTTATCGTAGCAATTGAGCACTAATGCTACTTAAAACACGATATCGCATCTCTCTTCTATGTTTCATGATAAGATATAATATTCATTGTGCGGTGTTACGTATACCTCGTATTCACATCAAATGAATGTAAATGCGACACTTCCTTGCTAGTAAATAACGTTTGTAGATGTCTACGTATCGTAGCAATAGTGCTCTAATGCTTCTTAAATCGCGTAATCGCCTCTCATTTCTATGTATCTTGATGAGATATAATATTAATTGCGAATTGTCATGTATACCTCGTATTCACTTCCGAAGAATGTAAATGCGACACTTCGTTGCTAGGAAATAGAGTTTCCAGATGTCTATGTATCGTAGCAATAGATTTCTAATACTTCTTAAAACGCGATATCGCATCTCAGTTCTATGTTTTATAATAAGATATAATATCCATTTGCGAAGTGTCATGTATACCTCATATTCACTTCAACAGAATGTAAATGCGACACTTCCTTGCTAGGAAATAGCGTTTTCAGATGTCTACGTATCGTAGCAATAGAGTCCTAATGCTTCTTAATACGTGATGTCGCATTTCATTTCTATGTTGCATGATAAGATATAATATTCATTGCGAAGTGTTATGTATACCTCGTCTACACTCCAAAAGGATGTAAATGTCACACTTCCTTGCTAGGAAATATCGTTTCCAGTTCTATTGCTTCATTCAACACGATGTCACAAGTCATTTCAATGATTCATGGTAAATTGCATTGTTCTATGCAATATGTTACATTTGTCTGCATCTAGACCTTAGAAGGATGTGAATCCTATACTTATTTGCAACAGAATATCGTTTCCAGATCTCTACGTGTCCAAGCAAGACATTTCCAATACTTCAATCAGCGCGATGTCGCATCTCATTTGAACGTTTCAATGCAAAGAATCTGTAATCATATATCCATAACATTGTGCTTAACTGTTAGAGGTCTTCAATAGAATGTGAACTATATAATTCCATGCAACGGCATGGCGCTCCGTAGTGTCTGTCTGTTAAAGCAATCGAGCTAGAATGCTCCATGCAATGCGCTGGCGCATCCCATTTCATCGTGTCAAAGTAAGAATGCTGTAATCTCTTATGCATAGCTCTATGCTTATCTGCTTTAAAACTTAGAGACTTAGAGAACTTAGAGAAATAATCTTACTAAGAAACTTCATAAGAATGTAAATTCTACAGCTCCATGCAACAGGATTGCGCTTCGTAGTGTGTACATGTCGAGACAATAGAGTACTAATGCATTATACAATGCCATGACTCATCTCATTTCAACGTTTCGAATTAAGTAAGCTGTAATCTTCTATGAAAAGCATTATAATTATCTGCTTCTACTCTACAATAGAATGTAAATTCTATAGATCCAAGCAACAGGAGGGCAGGCCCTCCACCATCCTACTGCCTGCCCTGATGCGGGCAAAGGATTCCCAGGGCCACTCAAACCGCGACCAACATCTATCTTATACTCTAACCGATTCATCGTTATGCGTTTTCCATTAAGCTTGCCGGGATCAGTGATATTGATTCGCTTAATCTAAATTATTATTTTCTTTTTAAGTTTCTCGATTTTTTTAGTTTCTCTCACGATATCGTCTATTTCGTTGTACCTTACCCTCACAGTATGGTATATAATCTGTTGTTTGATATTTTTAGGATTTCCTCTTAATAAATGCAATGCTTCCACATATTTTCTTTCTCTTTCTCTTTAGTTACATTGTTGTTATTTTATGCTTTTCATCCTCCACATTCCCTCTATACACCATCTCGGAACAGGCTTTATACGATTACTGCAGGATGACGTCCCGGTCTCGTTACACCGAGATCGAGTGTTCTCTCTTGCATCCGTTGATTTATATATGTTATATATTGGAGAATATTTCCTCTTATCCTTTGTATTTTTCGAATGAAATTACATTGACAGAAGTACGAGCTAGTTCTGCACACCTATTTGAAACAACATTATATCACCTTGTTAAACAATAATATATTAAATGTGACTTGGACTTTTTAATTTGAATTTATAAACATCTACCAGGTAAATATGTTTTTCTTATTGTTCATATCATTATACATTCAGTGATTTATTGTGTGCTGTGATTTGATATATTAACTGCTTGATTATATTTTGCAATGAACTTTGCGTACCAAACATTGTTTTTACTCCTGATGGGAGTGGATAGTTCTTCGCTTTATATTCTTATATCGCATTCATTATAAAAGTATATGATATCCTTCTTATGCAGTCATGTATAATTATGTACTGTGACGGTTTTTCCCGTTTCAATCCTCAAGAAAAGGGTATATAGAACCAATAATAACGGGGTATCCAGAAGTTTAATCCGGGGTTATATCGGGGTACAGAATATCCGCGTGATTCGGCAACGCGAAGTACAGAACAATAAATTTCCTATCCAGCGAGTATTTCGAAGCTGCGAGGCTGGGACTTTTTGGGCGCCAGCTACTCAAAAAGTAGCAAAAACTAGTAATCTACGCAACCCGGGGAAACCCGGTTCAAGATAACCCTCGAAATTTCGAAATACTCTTTCGCTCGACTGCTTCTAGCCGAGTGCGCAAATTAGGGTCGCGGGATACTGAACTCACGGCTTCTTTCTAGATTGCCTCGACGCGGTATTACAAAAGGGTATACGACACGCCACGAATGACCGTGGATCACCACCCGTTATACAATACAAATTACAATACGCGATATCACAATTGCGGCAGGGAAGAAATGGGACGCTTTAGCGTATAAGGACTCACGTTCTCGTTTCCAACAAGTATGGATCTCGTTCAGTCCGTCTACCTCTCTCTCCCTCTCTCTCTCTCTCACTCCTCCGAATCGCTCCGTATAATCGCTTGCTCGGTTGCTCGCTAAGTAGTCGCTAAGTCGTTGAGAAGAATAAGAGGCTGTCTTCGTGCTGGCTAGCTCATTATATAGGTTTGCTGGGGTCTTCGGATACCCTTAGATCCTCCTTAGGGCTCCTTGGTGGGGTAGGGCCATACGCTTCGGTATTGTTCGGGGCATCGATCGGTGGATTTCGGCGATCTTCCCTGATCGCCCCCTCTGGTGTGTCTAGAGGGGGTCCTCTGGATTATTTGAACTGCGGCGCGTGTCGCGCGCCGCGCTTTCCACAGCTCATCTGCAATTCCGCTGCGCATCTTGAGTTTTCCTCTCCATGGGCTCAGGGGAGGGGTGGAGGTCCTTCTCACACCCGAGAACCATCCTGTTCGTCTCCATGGACTAGCGGTCTTATCGTTGCAGGGCTCTGGATCGTATCCTTCGGGCTTCAGGGTCTCTTCTTGCTCACTTCCCGGCTCCTTCACCGTCGAGCCCGTCACGCTACCTCGATGCACAGCTCTTCCGCGAACCTGCGGTCTTCTTCCATCAGCTCGCCAGTCTAATCCTTAGAACGGAGAGATAGAAAAGAACGGGGGGGGGGGGGGGAGGTTCTACCATCGTGTATTCCACGCTCCTCGCAAATACAGCTATTGCGATGGTCCGTGTCGCGCTTCTCGCATGGGTGGTGATGTGCGAGCTAGTCTAACCGAAGCAGGAAGGGGGGTCGTGAGCGAGCCTTGTGACGTCACCACGTCACAGTACACACAAATTCGCAATTAAGTAGCTATGTGTTCAAATTCAATTCCGAATAATGCACTAAAAAGCATCCCAGATAACAAACGGCAAGATGGTAGCGACACCATGCCGGCACTATATTGCCACTTCCGAGGAGTGTCAACTGATTCGTAGTCATCTGTGACCGGATTCGTTAACTAAAATGCCAGAACGTGTTACCAGCACGTTCTAGACAAGCGAATCGCGCAGTACCAGCACCACGGTGACACGCGTAGCATCGCTCCATTCATGAATCTCCTCAGCAATTACGCAGGATCACATTTGGCAATGGGGAACCTGTGCTTTCATACAAATTAGAACCGTTAGATGTCAGTAGATGTTCAGCATATGAGTATTGATAGATATTTTGATGGTCGTTTTCCTATATTTATAGTTATTGAGCGAGTCGTATATATTTCTTTCAATCCATCATAGACTAAAAATATTATTTATATAAAAAATATTACTTATAAAATAAAAATTCATGCTGCTGCGTCCCTAACTTCGCCTTGTGTAATTTTTGAAACAACATGCTGTCATCGTATTTAATGTAACCCTCAATTGCATGAATTTGTAACAATAAATTGAAGAAAATACATATAAAATAAGTGTTTATATTTTTATGACAAAGTAATTATCGACTTTATGGAAAAATCGCCCTATCGAGCTAGTTTATAGAAAATAATAAAATCGAGTTCTTATATCTTTGTTTTGTGCCCGTGTATCTAATTTGGAATAAAAATAAATAAATTGCGCAGTTTAGTCATTTTTCATATTTGCTTATAATTTTTATGGAAACAGCTTCCCCATTAGTAAATGTGAGCCTACACCACAACTACGCGTGTAGCTATGGTGAGCTGATAGTGTCATTGTCACGGCCGTGTAGCCCGTGTGCTATATCTCGGTGCTTTAATAGTGCCGTTATAAGAATGCCGCCCCAGTACTAACAGTATACCATTTCGAAAGCTGAATAGGAGCACTTTGTTAGCACAGTTCTGTCACGGAATTCGTTCCATCCGTTGTCATTGGCGTGCCAATCGCTGGCTGTTTGGGATAATGTAGTGCATGAGGCAGAATTGTTCCTTATCATCGTCATGGAGATGGATTTTCACTCCCCCCTTTTTGAATTTTTTAAATTATTGTTTGGAATTTTTGCCGTTTCTGTATCTCTATGACCGCATTATGGATTCAACTTATGTACGATCTTTTTGGTCTTCATCTTTTATTACATGTAATATTATATATGTGATGCACTTTTATTATGTAATGCTCCGATTTGTAAGCCTCAGATACTTTTATTCTTTGGTAAAGCAACTTATTCGAATATATATATATATTTATTAGACATAGATATAAACAATTAGAAAAATGTTATTAAAACGCTATTAAATATGTTGTTGCAATTATATATTTAAGGTCTGTAGATGTAGATGCAATTAATGTCCGATATTTTACGTGATCGAATCGACGTATCGAGTGAGGCTATGAAATATAAAAATCTTTTACTATTCTTGGACCCCTTTACATGTTAAATGAATGATTAGTTCTGCAAGACAAGAAGCCTGAATTAGTGAGATATCTAGGAACATAAGTAATTTGTAAGTAACACATCTTTTCTCTTCGAAATATTTGCCTTTGCATAGAATAGAACGTATAGATATAATTGCCTGTTTTGTACCCATTTCGGTCCAATTCTATTATAGCCTTTGAGCAGAAGTAATATTGATTATACTTGATTTTTGCAATAGTTCTTGGATTAACAGATTTTATTAACCTAGAATCATCATTTGACGGATGTATCAATCTACTTTGTAGCTCCATCAGTTTCTTTTTCTGCTCGCTACTTTCCATTTTCAGTTCCGTATACTTATCCTTTATCATCATCATATATGTTGCGTAAAATTACAATAACTTTTTGTCCTCAAATTTTGCGGATATTTCAATTAAATTTCCTTTGATTAAATAAACGGAAATTAAAAAACAGTGGCACGTACCATTTCTTGGAAACGTTGTATCGTAATTTGCATCTGACTGTTTTGAAAGGCACGCACTTTACTTAACGTTTGCAATGATTCGGTTAGCGAAGTAAAGAAATATTCTACTTTCGAAATTGTTGGCTCTTGTAATTCTAAGGCAAATATATTCATCTGTCGACATCGTGAACATTGTTTTTTGGCAAAATTTCAGAAAAACAAATATATTATAAGTAAAATAATAAACATCATAATATTAAATTTAACTCTGTTCATCGTTGCCTTGTTGGACACATCCATAACAATATACAGGGTGGGGCAGTAATAATTAGCACCTCAGATATCCACGAAACTATAAGTTTCATAGAAGTTTTTGCTAATATAAAATTGCATAGTACAAAGGGCCCATCCGTTGATGAAAATAGTTTTTCTGTAAGTGGAGTTATGTTGGACATATGGAGGTTACCTTCATTTTTTGAAATGAATTGGTACGTCCATTCTTCCGTAATACGATAGAGCATTTTAAAGCAAGTTTAACGATCTGTAACATGAAGGCATTGAAGGTTACAAAAAGTAATGAAAGGCGATAATACTCACGGTTTTGATTGTAATTGAAACATACGTATTGTAAACAGTGGTGGAAGGCGTAATACTTACCGTTTACTTCACTGTGAATAAACACTTTTCGAAGGGCATTTCAATAGCTTGCAGCATAAGTTAAACATGATAAGACTAGTATTGAAAAATCGGTTCGAATACGTTTGGTTAGGCTGTTCTTTGTGTCGTTCATTTTATAAGTACTGAGCTGCGGATTCCTGAGGACAGCTCACAAAATTGTTGAACTATGGAAGATTATCATTGTGAATTTGAATCAAAAGGTAATTAAATTCCATTAGATTGTAAACAGATCTCAATGTTTCATTTTAGATATTAAGATTAAATACTCTTTACAAAACTACAAGAATGGATACATACCTTTCTGGTATTATTATTTCATAAAGAATTATAATTGCAATTATATAGTTCATTACGATAAAAAATATTTCTCAGAAAATTCTAAATATTAAATTAAAGAATCAAGTAAAACATTTTTAATAATTACGAATATGAAAAATACTTGAACATTCCAATAGAAAGATGTCTAAACAGGAGTTAGAAAAGTCAAACATTCAATTTCAATTCCAGAATTCATCTATAAGAGGTAAAATGTTTTGACAGCTTTAATTACACTCTCTAATGCAAGCAGTTGGGCAGTATTTCAATTTTTAAGAAAATTGATGAAAGTCAACCATTTTGAAGTGGTCAGAATCTTTGTCGTATGAGCAGTAAGTGAATAACAAATAACTGCATAAATTCCAGGCTTAAAAACTTATGGATTAAATCCTATGCAGACTCGTTTATGAGCGAGTTACTAAATAATAATCCACACTAAGTAATCATTTTAAAACTTAAACGATTACATCTCGCGAACTTTCGAAGATATCAGAAGCGTGAAAAGTATGTGGTTTATAAAAAACTCTTCTAAAAGAACGGACGAAGCCAATAGAAATCGTTGTTGAAGTAAGCAAGTTCTAAAGTTCTAAGCAACGCGATGGCCCTTATCTGCCTATGTTTTATAGCAAGTAAGTTCTGAATTTCTATGAAATCCGATGGAATTCCTCACTACTAACGTTTCAAAGTAAGTTCTAAAATTCTCAGTTCTACGTTTAAAACTATGTGTGTTCTATATATCTATGTAAAGTGATGGTTCCTATTAGTTGTGACGGAAACCTATATATAGTAAGTCAGGGAAGCTCGAAGGGGTTAATTATCTAAATGCTTTAAAGTGTAAAACGTACTTTAATCTAAAGCGATCTATCGTTCCAAGGTATCCGCTCACGTACAACTTTTCTTGGGCGCCAGCTGCTCAGAAAGTAGCAAAGGTATAGACTACAAGACGCCGGGAACCCTGGGGCGGAACAACCCTTGAAATTTCGAAATGCTCCTCCTCTCGACTACGCCTAGCCAAGTACACACACTCAGGTCGCGAGATACTGAAGTGACGGCATGTTTATTTATGGTCTCGACGTGGGTTTAACTAGCAAGGGCTACGGGAAACTACGCAGCACGCCGCGAAATACCGGGTATCATAACTCGCTCCACGATATAAGATACAATATACAATATGCGACACAAGAAATGGGACGCTTTAGCGAATAAGCTCTCACGTTCTCTTCTTCAGGTTCCTTGAATTCGCTGGTGGTCCTCGGGTCTCCTGCATCCTCCTCGGGGCTCCTTGGTGGAGTGGGCTGTAGGCTTCGGTATTGTTCGGGTCCATCGATCAGTGGATTTCGGTGATTTCCTCTTCTCGCCCGCTTGGGCGACCCTGAGTCTTGGGCGTCTGAGTTACATTTCATGTAACTGTTTACATGAAATGCGATACTGCGGTGCATGAAGCATGACAAATTAATTGCTTCGGCACCAAGACATCTAGAAACGCTATCCCCGGGCAAAAAAGTGTAGGGTTCACACTCAATTCATGTGCAGAAGCAGATAAACATAATGCGATGCTATGAATATTACGTCTCATCATGAAATATAGAAGTAAGATGCGTAGCCGCGTTTTACGAAGCATTATAACTCTATTGCTTCTAAACCTTCAGATATAGAAACGATATTCCGTAGCAAGGAAGTGATGCATTTACATTCATTTGAAGTGTAGAGGAGATATAAATAACGCGTTGCATTGAAATTACATCTTATCATGTGACTTAGAACTGACATCCGATATCGCGTTTAATAAAGAGATAGAAATCTATTGCTTCGATGCGCAGACATCTAGAAACGCAATTTCCTAGCAAGGAAGTGTGGTATTTACATCCTTTTGAAGTGTAGTCGAGGTATACATAACACTTCGCAATGAATACTATATCATATCATGAAACATAGAAATGTGAAGCAATATCGCGTTTTTAGAAGCATTACAACTCTGTCTCTTCGATACGTAGACATCTGCAAGCGCAATTTCCTAGCAAGGAAGTGTTGCATTTACATTCTTTTGATGTGTAGACTAGGAATTCATAACACTTCACAATGAATATTATATCCTATCATGAAACATAGAAATGAGATGCGATGCCGCGATTTAAAATCATTAGAACTCCATTGCTACGATACGTAGACATCTGCAAACGCTATTTCCTAGCAAGGAAATGCCGCCTTTACATTCAATTGAAGTGTAGACTAGGAACTCATAACACTTCACAATGAATATTATATCTGATTATGAAACATAGAAATGAGATGCGATACCGCGAATTAAAATCATTAGAACTCCATTGCTACGATACGTAGACATCTGCAAACGCTATTTCCTCGCAAGGAAGTGTCGCATTTACCTTCATTTTAAGTGTATGCGAGGTATACATGACACTGCGCAGTGAATATTATATATTATCATGAAACACAGAAATGAGATTCGATATGGCGACTTATGAAGCATTAGATGTCTATTGCTTCGATACGTATACATCTGCAAACGCTATTTCCTAGCATGGAACTGTCGCATTCACATTCATTTGAAGTGTATGCGAGGTATACATTACACTTCGCAATGATTATTATATATTATCATGAAACATAGATATGAGATGCGATATCCCGAATTAGCAAGCTCTAGAAATCTCTTGCTTCTATACGTAGACATTTGCAAACGCTATTTCCTAGCAAGGAAGTGTCGCATTTACATTCTTTTGAAGTAAATACGAGGTATACATAACACTGCACAATGTATATTATACCTTATCATGAAACATAGAAATGAGATGAGATATCGCGTTTTGAGAAGCATTAGAACTCTAATGCGACGATACGTAGGCATCTGCAAACGCTATTTCCTAGCAAGGAAGTGTCGCATTTACATTCATTTTAAGTGTATGCGAGGTATACATGACACTGCGCTGTGAACATTATATATTATCATGAAACACAGAAATGAGATGCGATATGGCGACTTATAAAGCATTAGATGTCTATTGCTTCGATACGTATACACCTGCAAACGCCATTTCCTAGCAAGGAAGTGTCGCATTTACATTCTTTTGAAGTGAATACGAGGTATACATAACACTGCACAATGAATATTATATCCCATCATGAAACATAGGAATGAGATGCGATATGGCGATTTAAGAAGCTTTAGAACTCTATTGCTTCGATACGTAGATATCTGCAAACGCTATTTCCTAGCAAGGAAGTGTCGCGTTTACATTCTTTTGAAGTGAATACGAGGTATACATAACACTCCACAATGAATATTATATCTTACCATGAAACATAGAAATGAGATGCAATATGGCGATTTAAGAAGCATTAGAAATCTATTGCTTCGATACCTAGACATCGGCAAACGCTATTTCCTAGCAAGGAAGTGTCGCATTTACATTCATTTTAAGTGTATGCGAGGCATACATGACACTGCGCGGTGAATATTATATATTATCATGAAACAAACAAATGAGATGCGATATGGCGACTTATGAAGCATTAGATGTCTATTGCTTCGGTACGTATACATCTGCAAACGCTATTTCCTAGCATGGAACTGTCGCATTCACATTCATTTGAAGTGTATGCGAGGTGTACATTACACTTCGCAATGATTATTATATATTATCATGAAACATAGATATGAGATGCGATATCGCGAATTAGTATGCTCTAGAAACTTCTTGCTTCTATACGTAGACATCTGCAAACGTTATTTCCTAGCAGGGAAGTGTCGCATTTACATTCCTTTGAGGTGAATACGAAGTATACATAACACTGCACTATGAATATTATATCTGATCATGAAACATAGAAATGAGATGCGATATGGCGATTTAAGTAGCATTAGAATTCTATAGCTTCGATACGTAGACATCTGCAAACGCTATTTCCTAGCAAGGAAGTGTCGCATATACATTCATTTGAAGTGTATGCGAGGTATACATTACACTACGCAGTGAATATTATATACTATCATGAAACATGGAAATGGGAAACGATGTCGCGTTTTGAGAAGCATTAGAGCACTAATGCTACGATACGTAGACATCTGCAAACGCTAATTCCTAGCAAGGAAGTGTCGCATTCACATTCTTTTGAAGAGAATACGAGGTATTCATAACACTGCACACTGGATATTATATCTTATCATGAAACATAGAAGTGAGATGCGATATCGCGATTTAAGAAGCTTTTGAACTCTATTGCTTCGATACGTAGATATCTGCAAACACTATTTCCTAGCAAGGAACTGTCACATTCACATCCATTTGAAGTGTATGCGAGGTATACATGACACATCGCAATGAATATTTTATATTATCATGAAACATAGATATGAGATGCGATATCGCGAATTAGCAAGCATTAGAAATCTAATGCTTCTATACGTAGACATCTGCAAACGCTATTTCCTAGCAAGGAAGTGTCTCATTTACATTCGTTTGAGGTGAATACGAAGTATTCATAACACTGCACAATGAATATTATATCTCATCATGAAACATTGGAATGAGATGCGATATCGCGATTTATGATGCTTTAGAACTCTATTGCTTCGATACGTAGACATCTGCAAACGCTACTTCCTAGCAAGGAAGTGTAGCAGTTACATTCTTTTGGAAGGAATACGAGGTATATATGACACTTCGCAATGAATATTATTTCTTATCAGGAAACATAGAAATGAGATGCGATACGGCGATTTAAGAAGCATTAGAACTCTATTGCTTCGATACGTAGACATCTGCAAACGCTACTTCCTTGCAAGGAAGTGTAGCATTTACATTCTTTTGAAAGGAATACGAGGTATACGTGACACTTCGCAATGAATATTATATCTTATCAGGAAACGTAGATATGAGATGCGATATGACGATTTAAGAAGCATTAGAACACTATTGCTTCGATACGTAGACATATGCAAACGCTACTTCCTAGCAAGGAAGTGTCGCATGTACATTCCTTTGAGGTGAATACGAGGTATACATAACAATTCACAATGAATATTATATATTATCAGGGAACATAGTAATGAGTAGCGATATCGCGTTTTGAGAAGCATTAGAACTCTAATGCTACGATACGTAGACATCTGCAAACTCTATTTCCTGGCAAGAAAGTGTCGCATTCACATTCGTTTGAAGTGTATGCGAGGTGTACATTACACTTCGCAATGATTATTATATATTATCATGAAACATAGATATGAGATGCAATATGACGATTTAAGAAGCATTAGAAATCTATTGCTTCGATACCTACACATCTGCAAACGCTACCTCCTAGCAAGGAAGTGTCGCATTTAAATTCTTTTGAACGGAATACGAGGTATACATGACACTTCGCTATGAATATTATATCTTATCATGAAACATAGAAATGAGATGCGATATCGCGTTTTGAGAAGCATTAGAACTCTAATGCGACGATACGTAGGCATCTGCAAACGCTATTTCCTAGCAAGGAAGTGTCGCATTTACATTCATTTTAAGTGTATGCGAGGTATACATGACACTGCGCTGTGAATATTATATATTATCATGAAACACAGAAATGAGATGCGATATGGCGACTTATGAAGCATTAGATGTCCATTGCTTCGATACGTATACATCTGCAAACGCTATTTCCTAGCATGGAAATGTCGCATTTACATTCTTTTGAAGTGAATACGAGGTATACATGACACTTCGCAATGAATATTACATCTTATTACGAAACATAGAAATGAAATGCGACTTCTCGTGTTAAGAAGCATTAGAACTCTATTGCTACCATACGTTGACATCTGCAAACGCTATTTCCTAGCATGGATGTGTCGCATTTACATTCTTTTGAAGTGAATACGAGGTATACATGACACTTCGCAATAAATATTATATTTTATCATGAAACATAGAAGTGTGATGCGATATCGCGTTTTAAGAAGCATTAGAACTCTATCGCTACGATACGTAGACATCTGCAAACGCTATTTCCTGGCATGGAAGTTTCGCACTTACATTCTTTTGAAGTGAATACGAGGTATACATAACACTCCACAATGAATATTATATCTTACCATGAAACATAGTATGAGATGCAATTTGGCGATTTAAGAAGCATTAGAAATCTATTGCTTCGATACGTAGACATCTGCAAACGTTACTTCCTTGCAAGGAAGTGTAGCATTTACATTCTTTTGAAAGGAATACGAGGTATACATGACACTTCGCAATGAATATTATATCTTATCAGGAAACGTAGATATGAGATGCGATATGACGATTTAAGAAGCATTAGAACACTATTGCTTCGATACGTAGACATATGCAAACGCTACTTCCTAGCAAGGAAGTGTTGCATGTACATTCCTTTGAGGTGAATACGAGGTATACATAACAATTCACAATGAATATTATATCTTATAATGAAACATAGAAGTGAGATGCGATATCGCGATTTAAGAAGCTTTCGAACTCTATTGCTTCGATACGTAGATATCTGCAAACACTATTTCCTAGCAAGGAACTGTCACATTCACATTCATTTGAAGTGTATGCGAGGTATACATGACACTTAGCAATGAATATTTTATATTATCATCATACATAGACATGCGATGCGATATCGCGAATTAGCAAGCTTTAGAAATCTATAGCTTCGATATGTAGACATCTGCAAACGCTATTTCCTGGCAAGGAAGTGTCGCGTTTACATTCTTTTGAAGTGAACACGAGTTATACGTAACACTCCACAATGAATATTATATCTTATCATTTAACATAGAAATGAGATATTATATGGCGATTTAAGAAGCATTAGAATTCTATTGCTTCGATACGTAGACATCTGCAAACGCTATTTCCTAGCAAGGAAGTGTCGCATGTACATTCAATTGAAGTGTATGCGAGGTATACATGGCACTTCGCAGTGCATACTATATATTATGGAACATAGGTATATATATATATGTTCTATATATATATTCGGTACTATATATATATTCGGTACTATATATTATGGAATATAGGTATGAGATGCGATATCGCGAATTAGCAAGCTTTAGAAATCTATTGCTTTTATACGTAGACATCTGCAAACGTTATTTCCTAGCAGGGAAGTGTCGCATTTACATTCGTTTGAGGTGAATACGAGGTATACATAACACTGCACTATGAATATTATATCTGATCATGAAACATAGAAATGAGATGCGGTATGGCGATTTAAGTAGCATTAGAATTCTATAGCTTCGATACGTAGACATCTGCAAACGCTATTTCCTAGCAAGGAAGTGTCGCATTTACATTCATTTGAAGTGTATGCGAGGTATACATGACACTACGCAGTGAATATTATATACTATCATGAAACATGGAAATGGGAAACGATGTCGCGTTTTGAGAAGCATTAGAGCACTAATGCTACGATACGTAGACATCTGCAAACGCTAATTCCTAGCAAGGAAGTGTCGCATTTACATTCATTTTAAGTGTATGCGAGGTATACATGACACTGCGCTGTGAATATTATATATTATCATGAAACACAGAAATGAGATGCGATATGGCGACTTATGAAGCATTAGATGTCCATTGCTTCGATACGTATACATCTGCAAACGATATTTCCTAGCAAGGAAGTGTCGCATTTACATTCTTTTGAAGTGAATACGAGGTATACATAACACTGCACAATGAATATTATATCTGATCATGAAACATAGAAATGAGATGCGATATCGCGATTTGAGAAGAATTAGATCCCTATTGCTTCGATACGTAGACATCTGCAAACGCTATTTCCTAGCAAGGAAGTGTCGCATTTACATTCATTTGAAGTGTATGCGAGGTATACATGACACTTCGCAATGAATATTATATCTTATCATGAAACATAGGTATGAGGTTCTACATCGCGTTTTGAGATGCATTAGAACTCTATTGCTAATATACGTAGACACCTATCAAACTCTAATTCCTAGAAAGGAAATGTCACACTTACATTCCATTGAAGTGAACACGAGGTATACATGACACTTCGCAATGAATACTATATCTTATCATGAAACATAGAAATGAGATGCCACATCTCGTTTTAAGAAGCATTAGAACTCTATTGCTACGATACGTAGACATCTGCAAACTCTATTCCCTAGCATGGAAGTGTCGCATTTACATTCTTTTGAAGTGAATACGCGATATACATGACCCTTCGCAATGAATATTATATCTTATCATGAAACATAGAAGTGAGATGCGATATCGCGTTTTAAGAAGCATTAGAAATCTATTGCTACGATACGTAGATATCTGCAAATGCTATTTCCTAGCAAGGAAGTGTCGCATTTACATCCTTTTGAAGCGAATATGTGGTATACATGATACTTCGCAGTGAATATTATATCTTATCATGAAACATAGGAGTGAGATGCCACAACTCGTTTTAAGAAGCATTAGAACTCTATTGCTACGATACGTAGACATCTGCAAACGCTATTTCCTAGCATGTAAGTGTCGCACTTACATTCTTTTGAAGTGAATACGAGGTATACATGACACTTCGCAGTGAATATTATATCTTATCATGAAACATAAGAGTGGGATGCGATATCGCGTTTTAGGAAGCATTAGAACTCTAATGCTACGATACGTAGACATCTGCAAACGATATTTCCTAGCATGTAAGGGTCGCACTTACATTCTTTTGAAGTGAATACGGGGTATACATAACACTCCAAAATGAATATTATATCTTATCACGAAACATAGAAATGAAATGCGACATCTCGTTTTAAGAAGAATTAGAACTCTATTGCTACGATACGTAGACATCTGCAAACGCTATTTCCTAGCATGGAAGTGTCGCATTTTCATTCCTTTAAAGTGAATACGAGGTATACATGACACTTCGCAATGAATATTATATCTTACCGTGAAACATAGTAGTGAGATGCGATATCGCGTTTTAGGAAGCATTAGAACTCTATTGCTACGATACGTAGACATCTGCAAACGCTATTTCCTAGCATGGAAGTGTCGCATTTACATTCTTTTGAAGTGAATACAAGGTATACATGACACTTCGCAATGAATATTATATCTTATCATGAAACATAGAAGTGAGATGCGATATCGCGTTTTAAGAAGCATTAGAACTCTATTGCTACGATTTGTAGACATCTGCAAAGAATATTTCCTAGCAAGGAGGTGTCGCATTTACATTCTTTTGAAGTGAATACGAGGTATACATGATCCTCCGCAATGAATGTTATATCTTATCATGAAGCATAGATGTGAGATGCGATATCGCGTTTTAGGAAGCATTAGAACTCTATTGCTACGATGCGTAGACATCTGCAAACGCAATTTCCTAGCATGTAAGTGTCGCACTTACATTCTTTTGAAGTGAATACGAGGTATACATGACACTTCGCAATGAATATTATATCTTATCATGAAACATAGAAGTGAGATGCGACATCTCGTTTTATGAAGTATTAGAACTCTACTCTTACAATACGTGGTCATCTGGAAACGCTATTTCCTAGCAAGGAAGTGTCGCATTTACATCCTTTTGAAGTGAATACGAGGTATATATGACACTTCGCAATGAATATTATATCTTATCATGAAACATAGGAATGAGGTGCTATATCGCGTTTTGAGAAGCATTAGTACTCTATTGCTAATATACGTAGACATCTGCAAACTCTATTTCATAGGAAGGAAATGTCGCATTTACATTCCATTGAAGAGAAAACGAGGTATACATGACACTTCGCTATGAATATTATATCTTATCATGAAACATAGAAATGAGATGCGATATCGAGTTTTAGGAAGCACTAGAACTCTATTGCTGCGACGCGTAGACATCTGCAAATGTTATTTCCTAGCAAGGAAGTGTCGCATTTACATTCTTTTGAAGTGAATACGAGGTATACATAACAATCCACAATGAAAATTATATCTTATTACGAAACATAGAAATGAAATGCGACATCTCGCTTTAAGAAGCATTAGAACTCTCTTACTACGATACGTAGACATCTGCAAATGTTATTTCCTAGCAAGGAAGTGTCGCATTTACATTCTGTTGAAGTGAAAACGAGGTATACATGACACTTCGCAATGAATATTATATCTTATCATGAAACATAGAAATGAAATGCGATATCTCGTTTTAAGTAGCATTAGAACTCTATTGCTACGATACGTAGACATCTGCAAACGCTATTTCCTAGCACGGAAGTGTCGCATTTACATTCCTTTGAAGTGAATGCGATATGTACATGACACTTCGCAACGGATATTATATCTTAACGTGAAACATAGAAATGAGGTGCGACATCTCGTTTTATGAAGTATTAGAACTCTATTCTTTCGATACGTGGTCATCTGGAAACGTTATTTCCGAGCAAGGAAGTGTCGCATTTACGTTCTTTTGAAATGAGTACGAGGTATACATGACACTTCGCAATGAATATTATATCTTATCATGAAACATAGAAGTGAGATTTGATATCGCGTTTTAAGAATCATTAGATCTCTATTGTTTCGACATGTAGTCATCTGGAAACGCCATTTCCTAGCAAGGAAGTGTCGCATTTACATCCTTTTGAAGTGAATTCGAGGTATACATGACACTTAGCAATGAATATTATATCTGACCATGAAACATAGAAATGAAATGCGACACCGCGATTTGAGAAGCATTAGGATCCTATTGCTAATATACGTAGACATCTGCAAACTCTATTTCCTAGCAAGGAAATGTCGCACTTACATTCCAATGAAGTGAATACAAGGTACACATAACACTCCACAAAGAATATTATATCTTATCACGAAACATAGAAATGAAATGCGACATCTCGTTTTGAGAAGCATTAGAACTCTATTGCTACGATACGTAGACATCTGCAAACGCTATTTCCTAGCATGAACGTGTCGCATTTACATTCCATTGAAATGAATACGAGGTATACATAACACTCTGCAATGAATATTATATCTTATCACGAAACATAGGAATGAAATGCGGCATCTCGTTTTAAGAAGCATTAGAACTCTATTCTTTCGATACGTGGTTATCTGGAAACGCTATTTCCTAGCATGGAAGTTTCGCATTTACATTCTTTTGAAGTCAATACGAGATATACATGACACTTCGCAATGAATATTATATCTTATCATGAAACATAGGTATGAGGTGCCATATCGCGTTTTGAGTTGCATTAGAACTCTATTGCTAATATACGTAGGCATCTGCAAACTCTATTTCCTAGGAAGGAAATGTCGCATTTACATCCCATTGAAGTGAACACGAGGTATACATGACACTTCGCAATGAATATTACATCTTATCATGAAACATAGAAATGAGATGCCACATCTCGTTTTAAGAAGCGTTAGAACTCTATTGCTACGATACGTAGACATCTGCAAACGCTATTTCCTAGCATGGAATTGTCGCATTTACATTCTTTTGAAGTGAATGCGAGGTATACATAACACTCCACAATGAATATTATATCTTATCACGAAACATAGAAATGAGGAGCGATTTCGCGTCTTAAGAAGCATTAGGACTCTATTGCATCGGTACGTAGACATCTGCATACGCTATTTCCTAGCATGGAATTGTCGCATTTACATTCTTTTGAAGTGAATGCGAGGTATACATAACACTCCACAATGAATATTATATCTTATCACGAAACATAGAAATGAGGATCGATTTCGCGTCTTAAGAAGCATTAGAACCCTATTGCATCGGTACGTAGACATCTGCATACGACATTTCCTAGGAAGGAAGTATCGCATTTACATTCATTTGAAGTGTAGACGAGATATACATAACACTGCACAATGAATATTATATCTTATCATGAAACATAGAAATGAGATGCGATATGGCGATTCAAGAAGCATTGGTACTCTATTTCTTCTATACCTAGATATCTGCAAACCTTATTTCCTAGCGAGGAAGTGTCGCAGTTACATTCTTTTGAAGAGAATACGAGGTGTCACGTCCGGCGATACTATTTTCCGTTGCTCCGGATGTTTTACAACACGAGCCTATTTTTCGGTAATTCGGTCCGCGGGAACGCGTTAAGAACGGGTCCGACAATTTCGGCTGACGCGACACTAGCGAAAACACTCGCGATAATAAGGGAATGACCCTACCTTTCAATGACATCTCTCTCGATTTGTACGTAGAAACGGCGTGGAGGATCGTTCGCTGGGATCGTAGCGGATTTCGTTCTGTTGGCTGCTACGGAAATCTCGATCAGTCGCCAGCGAAGAGGAGGACGGCGGTCGGAATTCAGCGATGATGCTGAATGTGGCAGAATCGGCGTGATGCGTCGTGGTGTCTGGATTGGAAGTGTCGACGGTCGCTTCGGAAAGCGGCGTCTGGGCTGGTGCGATGGCAGGTCGCTGGTATACGAGGACTCTCGGAACGCCCTCCAAATATTCACGCACAAGTGATCGTATGAAGTTCTTCCTACTCGCACGTCGCGTTCTTCGCAAACCGGAAGCACGATTCATTCACCAGGTTTTTCTGTACTTTCGACTAAGATCTGAAGGATAGGCGGCAGTCTCAGCGTCACAAAGCCGATTTCTATACTCCTTCAATTTGATGAAGAGCAACCCCAGTTGTATGGAAGAACCCGTGGAAGAATTCGGAGTTAAATGTAATGTTAAAAGTAGAACACTTAAAATGGGAATAGAAATACGATGCCTGAACCCCACATTAAGGTGGCTAACGATCTAGAACTAGAGGTTTCGACTCCTCGCTAGGAGATCTCGAGTCAGAGTTTGTGCTCTGGAGACGGGTCTCTGACCTCCTCGGTTCGCGGGGCGCTACGGTCGCGGATGCTCATGGTAGGGAGATCGCGGTCCCGCGAGTGGGGGACTCGCGTCTCGAGGCGGAGAGCGCGCCGTCCAGCGAGTGGGGACTCGCGGCTCGTGGTGGGGCTAGCGGCGTATGCCGCTGACCGGACGCATCTTACTTAGTGTAACTTAGATCTAGGAATTCTTATATATGCGTCATGATATGGTATGTATGTCCTAGCTTAGAAGTAATATATAGGTTCTAGCAGATCCTGTTCCCGGAATTGGAAAAGGCCCCATTCAGGTGATGGGCTGCGGCTACGTCTTCCTGCAGGACGGAATCCTCGGTGCGAGGGAGATAGGGCTGCCCGTCCTTGGTGCGGGCGAGACAGGTATACTCGGTGGTGCGAGTCAGACACTGGTGCCCGGTACGAGCGAGACAGGTATACTCGGCGGTGCGAGTGAGGCAGCGGAACACGGTGTGAGTGAGCGCGTGCAGGTATGCGCGCGCGAATACTTCCAGTTGCTAGTTCTGCAGGCAAGTTAGGCTGGTTGCATGCGACCAGGGGTTGATGCTGGGGGGACCGAGGAGGTTCCTTTCTAGGAAGTTACGTTCCCAGATATCTCTGTATCGAAGATATAGAGTACTAATGCCCCTTGAAACGCCATATCGCATCTCATTTCTATGTTTCGTGATAAGATATAATATTCATTGTTGAGTGTTACCTATACCTCGCATTCACTTCAAATGAATGTAAATGCGACACTTCCTCTCTAGAAAATAGAGTTTGCAGATGTCTTCGAATCGCAGCAACAGCGTTCTGACACTACTTAAAACGCAATATCGCAACTCATTTCTATGTTTCATGTAAAGATATAATATTCATTGCGAAGTGTCACTTATTCCTCGTATTCACTTCAAATGAATGTAAATGCGACACTTCCTTGCTAGGAAATAGCGATTGCAGATGTCTACGTATCGAAGCAATAGAGTTCTAATGCTTCTTGAAACGCGATATCGCATTTCATTTCTATGTTTCATGACAAGACATAATATCCATTGCGAAATGTCATGTATACCTCGTATTCGCTTCTAAAGAATATAAATGCGACACTTCCTTGCTAGGAAATAGCGTTTCCAGATGTCTAAGTATCAAAACAATAGAGTTCTAGTGCTTCCTAAAACGAGATGTCGCATCTCATTTCTCTGTTTCCTGATAAGATATAATATTCAATGCGAAGTGTTATGTATACCTCGTATTCACTTCAAGAGAATGTAAATGCGACACTTCCTTGCTAGGAAATAGCGTTTGCAGATGTGTACGTATCGAAGGAACAGATTTCTAATGCTTCTTAAACCGCGATATCGCATCTCCTTTTTATGTTTCATGATAAGGTATAATATTCATTGCGAAGTGTGATGTATACCTCGCATTCACTTCAAGAGAATGTAAATGCGACACTTCCTTGCTAGGAAATAGCGTTTGCAAATGTCTACGTATGGTAGCAATAGAGATCTGATGCATCTTAAAACGAGATGTCGCATCTCGTTTCTCTGTTTCATGATAAGATATAATATTCATTGCGAAGTGTCACTTATACCTCGTATTCACTTCAAAAGAATGTAAATGCGACACTTCCTTCCTAGGAAACAGCGTTTGCAGATGTGTACGTATCGAAGGAACAGATTTCTAATGCTTCTTAAACCGCGATATCGCATCTCCTTTTTATGTTTCATGATAAGGTATAATATTCATTGCGAAGTGTGATGTATACCTCGCATTCACTTCAAAAGAATGTAAATGCGACACTTTCTTGCTAGGAAATAGCGTTTCCTGATATCTACGTACCGTAGCAATAGATTTCTTATGCTTCTTAAAACGGGATATCGCATCTCATTTCCATTTTTCATGACAAGATATAATATTCATTGCGAAGTGTAATGTTTTCCTCGTATTCACTTCAAAAGAATGTAAATGCGACACTTCCTTCGTGGGAAATAGCGTTTGCAGATGTCTACGTATCGTAGCAATAGTGTTCTAGTGCTTCTTAAAACGCGAAATCGCATCTCATTTCTATGTTTCATGATAAGATATACCAATCATTGCGAAATGCCACATATACCTCGCATACACTTCAAATGAATGTAAATGCGACACTTCCTTCCTAGGAAATAGCGTTTGCATATGTCTACGTATCGTAGCAATAGAGTTCTAATGCTTCTTAAAACGCGAAATCGCATCTCATTTCTATGTTTCATGATAAGATATACCAATCATTGCGAAATGCCACTTATACCTCGCATACACTTCAAATGAATGTAAATGCGACACTTCCTTCCTAGGAAATAGCCTTTGCAGATGTCTACGTATCGAAGCAATAGAGTTCTTATGCTTCTTAAAACGCGATATCGCATCTCATTTCTATGTTTCATGGTAAGATATAATATTCATTGCGAAATATCACTTATACCTAGCATACACTTCAAATCAATGTAACTGCGACACTTACTTGCCAGGAAATAGCGTTTGCATATGTCTACGTATCGAAACAATAGAGTTCTAATGCTTCTTAAAACGAGATGTCGCATCTCATATCTCTGTTTCATGATAAAATATAATATTCATTGCGAAGTGTCATGTATACCTCGTATTCACTTCAACAGACTGTAAATGCGACACTTCCTTCCTAGGAAATAGCGTTTGCAGATGTCTACGTATCGTAGCTATAGTGTTCTAGTGCTTCTTAAAACGAGATATCGCATCTCACTCCAATGTTTCATGATAAGGTATAATATTCATTGCGAAGTGTCATGTATACCACCTATTCACTTCAAATGAATGTAAATGCGACACTTCCTTGCTAGGAAATAGCGATTGCAGATGTCTACGTATCGAAGCAATAGAGTTCTAATGCCTCTTGAAACGCGATATCGCATTTCATTTCTATGTTTCATGACAAGACATAATATCCATTGCGAAATGTCATGTATACCTCGTATTCGCTTCTAAAGAATATAAATGCGACACTTCCTTGCTAGGAAATAGTGTTTCCAGATGTCTAAGTATCAAAACAATAGAGTTCTAGTGCTTCCTAAAACGAGATGTCGCATCACATTTCTCTGTTTCCTGATAAGATATAATATTCAATGCGAAGTGTTATGTATACCTCGTATTCACTTCAAGAGAATGTAAATGCGACACTTCCTTGCTAGGAAATAGCGTTTGCAGATGTGTACGTATCGAAGGAACAGATTTCTAATGCTTCTTAAACCGCGATATCGCATCTCCTTTTTATGTTTCATGATAAGGTATAATATTCATTGCGAAGTGTGATGTATACCTCGCATTCACTTCAAAAGAATGTAAATGCGAAACTTTCTTGCTAGGAAATAGCGTTTCCTGATATCTACGTACCGTAGCAATAGATTTCTTATGCTTCTTAAAACGGGATATCGCATCTCATTTCTATTTTTCATGACAAGATATAATATTCATTGCGAAGTGTAATGTTTTCCTCGTATTCACTTCAAAAGAATGTAAATGCGACACTTCCTTCGTGGGAAATAGCGTTTGCAGATGTCTACGTATCGTAGCAATAGTGTTCTAGTGCTTCTTAAAACGCGAAATCGCATCTCATTTCTATGTTTCATGATAAGATATACCAATCATTGCGAAATGCCACTTGTACCTCGCATACACTTCAAATGAATGTAAATGCGACACTTCCTTCCTAGGAAATAGCGTTTGCATATGTCTACGTATCGTAGCAATAGAGTTCTAATGCTTCTTAAAACGCGAAATCGCATCTCATTTCTATGTTTCATGATAAGATATACCAATCATTGCGAAATGCCACTTATACCTCGCATACACTTCAAATGAATGTAAATGCGACACTTCCTTCCTAGGAAATAGCCTTTGCAGATGTCTACGTATCGAAGCAATAGAGTTCTTATGCTTCTTAAAACGCGATATCGCATCTCATTTCTATGTTTCATGGTAAGATATAATATTCATTGCGAAATATCACTTATACCTAGCATACACTTCAAATGAATGTAACTGCGACACTTACTTGCCAGGAAATAGCGTTTGCATATGTCTACGTATCGTAGCAATAGATCTCTAATGCTTCTTAAAACGGGATATCGCATAGCATTTCTGTGTTTCATGATAAGATATAATATTCATTGTGGAGCGTTCTGAATACCTCGTATTCACTTCAATAGAATGTAAATGCGACAATTCCCTGCTAGGAAATAGCGTTTGCAGAAGTCTAAGTATCGAAGCAATAGGATTCTAATCCTTCTTAATACGCGATATCGCATCTCATTTCTATGTTTCATGATAAGATATTATATTCGTTGCGAAATGTCACTTATACCTCGCATACACTTCAAATGAATGTAACTGCGACACTTACTTGCTAGGATAAAGCATTTCTAGATGTCTACGTATCGAAGCAATTGAGTTCGAAAGTTTCTTACAATGCGATATGGAATCTCATTTCTATATTTCGTGATGTGATCTAATATTTATTGCGAAGTGTTGTGTATACCTCGCCTACACATCAAAATAATGTAAACGCCACACTTCCTTACTAGGAATTGCGTTTCCAGATGTCTACGTATCGAAGCAGTAGAGTCTAAATGCTTCTTAAAACGCGATATCGCATCTGATTCCTATGTTTCAATATAAGGTAGAATATTCATTGCGAAGTGTTCTGTATACCTCGTCTACAATTCAAAAATATATAAATGCCACACTTCCTTGCTAGTAAATGCGTTCCCAGATGTTTACGTATCGAAGCAATAGAGTTGTAATGCTTCTTAATACGCGATATCGAATCACAGTTCTATGTTTCATGATAGGATATAATATTCATTGCGAAATGTTATGTATACCTCGTCTACACTTCACAAGAATGTAAATGCTACACATCCTTGCTCGATAATGTGTTTCCAGATGTCTACTCATCGAAGCAATAGAGTTCTAATGCTTCTTAAAACGCGATATCGCATCTCATTTCTATGCTTTATGATTAGATATAATATTCAGTGCGATGTGTCATGTATACCTCGCATACACTTCAAATGAATGCAAATGCGACACATCCTTCCTAGGAAATAGCGTTTGCAGAAGTCTATGTATTGTTGCAATAGTGTTCCAATGCTTTTTAAAACGGGATATCGCATCTCATTTCTATGTTTCATGATAAGATATAATAATCATTGTGGAGAGTTATGTATACCACGTTTTCACTTCAAAAGAATGTAAATACGACACTTCCTTGCCATTAAATAGCGTTTGCAGATGTCGACGTATCGAAGTATTAGTGTACTAATGCTTCTTAAAGCGCGATGTCGCGTCTCATTTCAATGTTTCACGATAAGATACAATATTCATTGCGAAGTGTCATGTATACCTCGTACTCACATCACAAGAATGTAAAAGCGGCACTTCCTTCCTAGGAAGTAGCGCTTGCAGATATCTATGTATCGAAGCAATAGTGTTCTAACGCTTCTCAATACGCGATATCGTAGCTCATTCCTACGTTTCACGATAAGATATAATATTGATTCCGATGTTTCATGTATATCTGGTATTCACTTCAAAAGAATGTAAATGCGAAACTTCCATGCTAGGTAATAGCGATTGCAGGTGTCTACGTATCGTAGCAACAAAGTTCCAATGCTTCTTAAAACGCGATATAACATCTCATTTCTATGTTTTATAATAAGGTATAATATTCATTGCGAAGTGTCATGTAGACCTCGTATTCACTTCAAAAGAATGTTAGTGCGACACTTCCATGCTAGGAAATAGCGTTTGCAGATGTCTCAGCGTCGAGGCCATAGAGTTCTAATGCTTCTTAAAACGCGATATCGCATCTCTCTTCTATGTTACGTGATAAGATATAATGTTCATTGCGAAGTGTCATGTGTACCTCGTATTCACTCCAAACGAATGTAAATGCGACACTTCTTTGCTAGGAAATAGCGTATTCAGCTGTCTACGTATCGCAGCAGTAGAGTTCTAATGTTACTTAAATCGCGATATCGCATCTCATTTCTATGTTTCGTGATAAGATATAATATACATTGCGAACTGTCATGTACACCTCGTATTCACTTCAAAAGAATGTAAATACGACACTTCCTTGCTACGAAGTTACGTTTGCAGATGTCTCCGCATCGAGGCCATAGGTTTCTAATGCTTCTTAAAACGCGATATCGCATCTCTCTTCTATGTTTCATGATAAGATATAATTTTCATTGCGAAGTGTCGTGTATACCTCGTATTCACTTCAAAAGAATGTAAGTGCGACACTTCCATGCTAGGAAATAGCGTTTGCAGATGTCTCCGCATCGAGGCCATAGGTTTCTAATGTTACTTAAATCGCGATATCGCATCTCATTTCTATGTTTCGTGATAAGACATAATATACATTGCGAAGTGTCATGTATACCTCGTATTCACTTCAAATGAATGTAAATGCGACACTTCTCTGTTAGCAAATAGCGCTTGCAGATATCTACGTATCGAAGCAATAGAGTTTCAATGCTTCTTAAATCGCGATATCGCATCCCATTTCTATGTGTCGTGATAAGATATAAATTTCATTGTGGAGTGTTATGTATACCTCGAATTCACTTCTAAGGAATGTAAACGCGACACTTCCTTGGTAGGAAATAGTGATAGCAGATGTCTACGTTTCGAATCAACAAAGATCTAATGCTTATTATATCGCCATATCGCTTGTCCCTTCTATGTTTCATGATAAGATATAATATTCATTGCGAAGTGTTATGTATTCCTCGTCTACACTTCAAATGAATGTAAATGCGACACTTCCCTTCTAGGAAACAGCGTTACCAGATGTCTACGTATCGAAGCAATAGAGTTGTAATGCTTCTTATATCGCGATATCGAATCTCATTTCTATGTTTCATGATAAGGTACAATATTCATTGCGAAGTGTTATGTATACCTCGCATACACATCAAATGAATGTCAAGGCGACACTTCCTTGGTAGGAAATAGCGTTTGCAGATGTCTTCGTATCGTAGCAATAGAGTTCTAATGCTCCTTAAATCGCGATATCGGATCTCATTTCTATGTTTCATGATAAGATAAAATATTCATTGCGAAGTGCTTTGTATACCACGTATTCGCTTCAAAAGAATGTAAATGCGACTCGTCCATACTAGGAAATAGCGTTTGCAAATGTCTACCTATCGTAGCAATAGAGTTCTAATGCTTGTTAAAACCCAATACTGCATCTCACTTCTGTGTTTCACGATAAGGTATAATATTCATTGCGATGTGTCATGTGTTCTCGTCTACACTTCAAGAGAATGTAAATGCGACACTTCCCTGCTAGGAGATAGCGTTTGCAGATGGCTACGTATCGTAGCATGATAAGTTATAATATTCATTGCAAAGCGTTATGTACACCTCGTATTCGCTTCAAAAGAATGTAAATGCGACACTTCCATGCTTGGAAATAGCGTTTGCAAATGTCTACGTATCGTAGCATTAGAGTTCTAATGCTAGTTAAAACCCGATATCGCATCTCACTTCTGTGTTTCATGATAAGATGTAGTATTCATTGTGCAATGTTATGTATACATCGCATTCACTTCAAAAGAATGTAAATGCGACACTTCCTTGCTGGGAAATAGCGTTTCGTGATGTCTACGTATCGAAGCAAGAGAGTTCTAATGCTTCTTAAAACGCGACATCGCACCTTACTTCGATGTTTCATGATAGGATATAATATTCATTGCGAAGTATTATCTATACTTCGTCTAGACACCGAATGAAAGTAAATGCCACACTTCCTTGCTGGGAAATATTCCTCCATTGCTTCGATACGTGGACAACAGGAAACGCACTTCCTAGGATGGAAGTGTGCAATTTACATTCTTTTGAAGTGTACACGACGTATACATAGCACTTCGCAATGAACATTATATCTTACCATGCAACATAGAAATGAGATGCGATATCGCGTTTTAAGAAGCATTAGAACACTAATGCTCCGATACGTAGACATCTGGAAACGCATTTCCTAGCAAGGAAGTGTGGCATTCACATTCTTTTGAAGTGTAGACAAGGCATACAGAACCCTTCGCAATGAATATTATTTCTTATCATGAAGCATAGAAATGAGATGCGATATAGCGTTTTAAGAAGCATTACAACTCTATTGCTTCGATACGTAGATATCTGGAAACGCTATTTCCGGGCACGGAAGTGTGGCATTTACATTCTGTTGAAGTGTAGACGAGGTATACATAACACTTCCCAATGAATATTATATCATATCATGAAACGTAGAAATGAGATGCGATATCACGATTTAGGAAGCATTGGAACTCTACGGCAACGGTCCGTAGATATCGGGAAACGCTAATTCCTAGCAAGGAAGTGTGGCATTTACACTCTTTTGAAGGGTAGTCGAGGAATACGTAACACTTCGCAATGAATACTATATCATATCATGAAACATAGAAATGAGATACGATATCCCGTTTTAAGAAGCATTAGAACTCTATTCCTTCGATACTTGGACTTCTGGAAACGCCATTTCTGGCAAGGAAGTGTGGCAGTGACATTCTTTTGAAGAGCACACGTGGTATATACAACACTTTGCAATGAATATTATATCTTACCATGAAAAATCGAACTGCGATGCGATTCCGCGTTTTACGAAGCATTAGAACTCCACTGCATCGATACGTAGACATCTTGAAACGCCTTTCCTAGCTAGGAAGTGTGGCATTTACATTCTTTTGAAGTATAGACGAAGTATACATAACACTTGGCTATGAATATTATGTCTTATCAAGAAACATAGAAATGAGATGTGATATCGCGTTTTTACAAGCATTAGATCTCTATTTCTTCAATACGTAGACATGGGGAAACGCTATTCCCTAGCAAGGAAGTGTCGCATTTACATTCCGTTGAAGTGTAGACGAGGTATACGTAACACTTCCCAATGAATCTTATATCGTACCATGAAACATAAAAATGACACGCTATAACGCGTTTAAGAAGCATTAGATCTGTATTGTTTCGATACGTGGAGATCTGGAAACTCATTTCCTGCCAAGGAAGTGTGGCATTTACATTCCTTTGAAGAGCAGACGAGGAATACATAACACTTCGCAATAAATATTATGTCTTACCGTGAAACATGGAAGTGAGATGCGTTATAGCGTTTAAAGGAGCAATAAAACTTCATTGCTTCGATACGTAGACATCTGGAAACGCATTTCCTATCACGGATGTGTGGCATATACATTCTTTAGAAGTGCAGACGAGGTATACGTAACACTGCGCAATGAATATTATATCTTATCATGAAAAATAGAACTGCCATGCGATATCCCGTTTTAAGGAGCATTAGAACTTTATTACTTCGATACGTAGACATCTGCAAACGCTATTTCCTACCAACCAAGGAAGTGTCGCATTTATATTCACTTGAAGCGTATGCGAGCTATACATGACACTTCGCACTGAATATTATACCTTATAATGGAACGTAGATGTGAGAAGCGACGTCGCGTCTTAAGAAGCATTACAACTCTATTGCTACGATGCGTAGACATCTGCAAACGCTATTTAATAAGAAGGAAGTGCCGGATTTTCATTCTTTTGAAGGGAATGCGAGGTATACATTACACTCCACAATGAATATTATATCTTATCATGAAGCATAGAAGTGAGATGCGATATCACGATTTAAGGAGGATTAGAACTCTATTGCTTCGATACGTAGACATCTGGAATCGCTATTTCCTAGAAGGGATGTGTCGCATTTACGTTCATTTGAAGTGTAGACGAGGAATACAAAACACTTCGCGATGAATATTATATCTTATCATGAAAAATACAAATGATATGTGATATCGCGTTTTAAGAGGCATTAGAACCCTATTGCTACTATACGTAGATATCTGCAAACGCTATTACCTAGCAGGGAAGTGTCGCATTTACAGTCTTTTGTAGTTAATACGAGGTATACATGACACTTCGCAATTAATATTAAATTTTATCATGAGACATAGAAATGAGATGCGATATCCCGTTTTAAGAAGCACTGGAACTCTATTGCTTCGATACGTAGACATGTGCAAACGCTATTTCCAAGCAAGGAAGTGTCGCATTTACATTCTTTTGAAGTGAATGCGATGTATAGATAACATTGCACAATGAATACTACATCCTATCATGAAACACAGAAGTGAGATGCGATATCGGACTTTAACTAGCATTAGAACTCTATTGCTACGATACGTAGACATCTGCAAACGCTATTTCCTAGCATGGAAGTGTCGTATTTACATTCTTTTGAAGTGAATACGAGGTAAACGTAACACTCCACAATGAATATTATATCTTATCATGAAACATAGAACTGCGATGCCATTTCGTGTTTTACGAAGCATTAGAACTCAATTGCTTCGATACATAGGCATCTGCAAACGCTATTTCCAAGCAAGGAAGTGTCGCATGTACATTCATTTGAAGTGTGTCCGAGGTATACATAACACTTCGCAATGAATATTGCATCTTATAATGAAACATAGAAATGAGATGCGATATCGCGATTTAAGAAGCATTAGAACACTATTGCTACGATAGATAGTCATCTGCAAACGCTATTACCTAGCAAGGGAGTGTCGCCTTTACATTCTTTTGAAGTGTAAACGAGAATACATGACAATCCGCAATGAATATTATATCTTATCGTGAGACATCGAAATGAGATGCGATATCCCGTTTTGAGAAGCATTAGAACTCCATTGCTACGATACATAGACATCTGCAAGCGCTATTTCCAAGCAAGGAAGTGTCGCATTTACATTCTTTTGAAGTGAATGCGATTTATAGATAACATTGCACAATGAATACTACATCTTATCATGAAACACAGAAGTGAGATGCGATATCGGGCTTTAACTAGCATTAGAACTCTATTGCTACGATACGTAGACATCTGCAAACGCTATTTCCTAGCATGGAAGTGTCGTATTTACATTCTTTTGAAGTGAATACGAGGTAAACGTAACACTCCACAATGAATATTATATCTTATCTTGAAACATAGAAGTGAGATGCGATATCGCGCTTTAAGAAGCATTAGAACACTATTGCTACGATACGTAGGCATCTGCAAACGCTATTTCCTAGCATGTAAGTGTCGCATTTACACTCTTTTGAAGTGAATACGAGGTATACATGACACTTCGCAATGAATATTATATCTTATCATGAAACATAGAAGTTAGATTCGATATCGCGTTTTAAGAAGCATTAGAACTCTATTGCTTCGATACGTAGACATCTGCAAACGCTATTTCCCAGCATGGAAGTGCCGCATTTACATTCTTTTGTAGTGAATGCGAGATATACATGACACTTCGCAAAGAATATTATATCTTATCGTAAAACATAGGAATGAGGTGCTATATCGCGTTTTGAGAAGCATTAAAACTCTATTGCTACGATACGTAGACATCAGGACACGCTATTCCCTAGCATGGAAGTGTCGCATTTACTTCCTTTTGAAGTGAATACGAGATATACATGACACTTTGCAATGAATATTATATCTTATCATGAAACATAGCAGTGAGATGCGATATCGCGTTTTAAGAAGCATTAGAACTCTACTGCTACGATACGTAGACATCTGCAAACGCTATTTCCTAGCATGGAAGTGTCGCATTTACATTCTTTTGAAGCGAATACGAGGTATACATGACACTCCACAATGAATATTATATCTTATCACGAAGCATAGAAATGAAATGCGACATCTCGTTTTAGGAAGTATTAGAACTCTATTCTTTCGATACATGGTCATCTGGAAACGCTATTTCCTAGCAAGAAAGTGTCGCATTTACATTCTTTTGAAGTGAATACGAAGTATACATGACACTTCGCATTGAATATTATATCTCTTCATGAAACATAGAAGTGAGGTACGATATCGCGTTTTAAGAAGCATTAGAACTCTATTGCTTCGATACGTAGACATCTGCAAACCCTATTTCCCAGCATGGAAGTGTCGCATTTACTTTCTTTTGTAGTGAATACGAGGTATACATGACACTTCACAATGAATATTATATCTCATCATGAAACATAGCAGTGAGATGCGATATCGCGTTTTAAGAAGCATTAGAACTCTATTGCTACGATACCTAGACATCTGCAAACAATATTTCCTTGCAAGGAAGTGTCGCATTTACATTCTTTTGAAGTGAATACGAGGTATACATAACACTCCAAAATGAATATTATATCTTATCACGAAACATAGAAATGAAATGCGACATCTCGTTTTAGAAAGCATTAGAACTCTATTGCCACGATACGTAGACATGTGCAAACGCTATTTCCTGGCATGGAAGTGTCTCATTTACATTCTTGTGTAGTGAAATCGAGGTATACATGACACTTCGCAATGAATATTATATCTCATCATGAAACATAGACGTGAGACGCGATATCGCGTTTTAAGAAGCACTAGAACTCTATTGCTACGATGCGTAGACATCTGCAAATGTTATTTCCTAGCAAGGAAGTGTCGCATTTACATTCTTTTGAAGTGAATACGAGGTATACATAACATTCCACAATGAATATTATATGTTATTACGAAAGATAGAAATGAAATGCGACATCTCGTTTTAAGAAGCATTAGAACACTATTGCTACGATACGTAGACATCTGCAAACGCTATTTCCTAGCATGGAAGTGTCGCATTTACATTCTTTTGAAGTGAATACGAAGTATACATGACACTTCTCAATGGATATTATATCTTATCATGAAACATAGCAGTGAGATGCGATATCGCGTTTTAAGAAGCATTAGAACTCTACTGCTACGATACGTAGACATCTGCAAACGCTATTTCCTAGCATGGAAGTGTCGCATTTACATTCTTTTGAAGCGAATACGAGGTATACATGACACTCCACAATGAATATTATATCTTATCACGAAGCATAGAAATGAAATGCGACATCTCGTTTTAGGAAGCATTAGAACTCTATTCTTTCGATACATGGTCATCTGGAAACGCTATTTCCTAGCAAGGAAGTGTCGCATTTACATTCTTTTGAAGTGAATACGAAGTATACATGACACTTCGCATTGAATATTATATCTCTTCATGAAACATAGAAGTGAGGTACGATATCGCGTTTTAAGAAGCATTAGAACTCTATTGCTTCGATACGTAGACATCTGCAAACCCTATTTCCCAGCATGGAAGTGTCGCATTTACTTTCTTTTGTAGTGAACACGAGGTATACATGACACTTCACAATGAATATTATATCTCATCATGAATCATACCAGTGAGATGCGATATCGCGTTTTAAGAAGCATTAGAACTCTATTGCTACGATACCTAGACATCTGCAAACAATATTTCCTTGCAAGGAAGTGTCGCATTTACATTCTTTTGAAGTGTAGACGAGGAATACATGACACTTCCCAATGAATATTATATCTTATCATAAAACATAGAAGTGAAATGCGATATCGCGATTTAAGAAGAATTAGAACTCTATTGTTACGATACGTAGACATCTGCAAGCGCTATTTCCTAGCAAGGAAGTGTCGCATTTACATTCTTCTGAAGTGAATACGAGGAATACATGACACTTCACAATGAATATTATATCTTATCATGAAACATAGAAATGCGATGCGATATCCCGTTTTAAGAAGCATTAGAGCTCTAATGCTTCGATACGTAGACATCTGCAAACGTTATTTCCTTGCAAGGAAGTGTCGCATTTACATTCATTTGAAGCGTAAACGAGGAATACATGACACTTCCCAATGAATATTATATCTTGTCATAAAACATAGAAATGAGATGCGATATCGCAATACAAGAAGAATTTGAACTCTATTGCTTCGATACGTAGACATCTGCAAACGCTATTTCCTTGCAAGGAAGTGTCACATTTACATTCTTTTGAAGTGAATACGAAGAATACATGACACTTCGCAATGAATATTATATCTTATCATGAAACATAGAAATGCGATGCGATATCCCGTTTTAATAAGCATTAGAATTCTATTGCTTCGATACGTACACATCTGCAAACACTATTTCCTAGCAAGGAAGTGTCGCATTTACACTCACTTGAAGTGTATACGAGGAATACACGACACTTCCCAATGAATATTATATCTTATCATGAAAAATAGAAATGGGATGCGATATCGCGTTCTAAGAAGCACTTCAACTCTATTTCTTCGATACGTAGACATCTGCAAACGCTATTTCCTTGCAAGCAAGTGTCGCATTTACAATCTTTTGAAGTGAATACGAAGAATACATGACTCTTCGCAATGAATATTATATCTTATCATGAAACATAGAAATTAGATGCGATATCCCGTTTCAAGAAGCATTAGAATTCTATTGCTTCGATATGTAGCCACCTGCAAAAGCTATTTCCTAGCAAGGAAGTGTCGCATTTACATTCTTTTGAAGTGAATACGAGGAATACATGACACTTCCCAATGAATAATATATCTTATCATGAAACATAGAAATGCCATGCGATATCCCGTTTTAATAAGCATTAGAACTCAATTGTTACTATACGTTGACATCTGCAAACACTATTTCCTAGCAAGGAAGTGTCGCATTTACATTCATTTGAAGCGTAGACGAGTAATACATGACAGTTCCCAATGAATATTATATCATATCATATAACATAGAAGTGAGATGCGATATCGCGTTTTGTGAAGAATTAGAACTCTATTGATACGATACGTAGACATCTGCAAACGCCACATCCTAGCAAGGAAGTGTCGCATTTGCATTCATTTGAAGTGAATACGAGGTATACATGATACTTCGCAATGAATATTATATCTTATCATGAAACATTGGAATGAGATGCGATATCGCGTTTTAAGAAGTATTAGAACTCTATTGCTACGATATGTAGACATCAGCAAAAGCTACTGCCTTGCAAGCAAGTGTCGCATTTACATTCATTTGAAGCGTAGACGAGGAATACATGACACTTCCCAATAAATATTATATCTTATCACGAAACATAGAAATGTGATGCGATATCCCGTTTGAAGAAGCATTAGAATTCTATTGCTTCGATACGTAGACATCTGCAAACGCTATTTCCTTGCAAGGAAGTGCCGCATTTACATTCATTTGAAGCGTAGACGAGGAATACATGACACTTCCCAATGAATATTATATCTTATCATAAAACATAGAAGTGAAATGCGATATCGCGATTTAAGAAGAATTAGAACTCTATTGTTACGATACGTAGACATCTGCAAGCGCTATTTCCTAGCAAGGAAGTGTCGCATTTACATTCTTCTGAAGTGAATACGAGGAATACATGACACTTCACAATGAATATTATATCTGATCATGAAACATAGAAATGCGATGCGATATCCCGTTTTAAGAAGCATTAGAGCTCTAATGCTTCGATACGTAGACATCTGCAAACGTTATTTCCAAGCAAGCAAGTGTGGCATTTACATTCGTTTGAAGTGAATACGAGGTATACATGACACTTCGCAATGAATATTATATCTTATCATGAAACATAGAAATGAGGTACGATATCCCGTTTTAATAAGCATTAGAACTCAATTGCTACTATAACGTAGACATCTGCAAACGTTACTTCCTTGCAAGCAAGTGTGGCATTTACATTCGTTTGAAGTGAATACGAGGTATACATGACACTTCGCAATGAATATTATATCTTATCATGAAACATAGAAATGAGGTACGATATCCCGTTTTAATAAGCATTAGAACTCAATTGCTACTATACGTAGACATCTGCAAACACTATTTCCTAGCAAGGAAGTTTCGCATTTACATTCATTTGAAGTGAATGCGAGGTATACATGACACTTCGCAATGAATATTATATCTTATCATGAAACATAGAAATGAGATGCGGTATCCCGTTTTAAGAAGCATTAGAGCTCCATTGCTTCGATACGTAGACATCTGCAAATGCTATTTCCTAGCAAGGAAGTGTCGCATTCACATTCATTTGAAGCGTAGACGAGGAATACATGACACTTCCCAATGAATATTATATCTTAACATAAAACATAGGAATGAGATGGGACATCGCGATTTAAGAAGAATTAGAACTCTACTGTTACGATACGTAGACATCTGCAAACGCTACTTCCTAGCAAGGAAGTGTCGCATTTACATTCTTTTGAAGTGAATACGAGGAATACATGACACTTCACAATGAATAATATATCTTATCATGAAACATAGAAATGCCATGCGATATCCCGTTTTAATAAGCATTAGAACTCAATTGTTACTATACGTTGACATCTGCAAACACTATTTCCTAGCAAGGAAGTGTCGCATTTATATTCATTTGAAGCGTAGACGCGGAATGCATGACAGTTCCCAATGAATATTATATCATATCATATAACATAGAAATGATATGCGATATCGCGTTTTGAGAAGAATTAGAACCCTATTGTTACGATACGTAGACATCTGCAAACGCCATATCCTATCAAGGAAGTGTCGCATTTGCATTCATTTGAAGTGAATACGAGGTATGCATGACACTTCGCAATGAATATTATATCTTATCATGAAACATAGAAATGAGATGCGATATCCCGTTTTGAGAAGCATTTGAACTCTATTGCTTCGATACGTAGACACCTGCAAACGCCAGTTCCTAGCAACGAAGTGTCGCATTTACATTCATTTGAAGTGTACACGAGGAATACATAACACTCCGGAATGAATATTATATCTTATCATGAAACATTGGAATGAGATGCGATATCGCGTTTTAAGAAGTTTTAGAACTCTATTGCTACGATATGTAGACATCTGCAAAAGCTACTGCCTTGCAAGCAAGTGTCGCATTTACATTCATTTGAAGCGTAGGCGAGGAATACATGACACTTCCCAATGAATATTATATCTTATCACGAAACATAGAAATGTGATGCGATATCCCGTTTGAAGAAGCATTAGAATTCTATTGCTTCGATACGTAGACACCTGCAAACGCTATTTCCTAGCAAGGAAGTGTCGCATTTACATTCATTGGAAGTGTATACGAGGAATACATAACACTTCGCAATGAATATTATATCTTATCATGAAACATAGAAATGCGATGCGATATCCCGTTTTGAGAAGCATTTGAACTCTATTGCTTCGATACGTAGACACCTGCAAACGCCAGTTCCTAGCAACGAAGTGTCGCATTTACATTCATTTGAAGTGTACACGAGGAATACATAACACTCCGGAATGAATATTATATCTTATCATGAAACATTGGAATGAGATGCGATATCGCGTTTTAAGAAGTTTTAGAACTCTATTGCTACGATATGTAGACATCTGCAAAAGCTACTGCCTTGCAAGCAAGTGTCGCATTTACATTCATTTGAAGCGTAGGCGAGGAATACATGACACTTCCCAATGAATATTATATCTTATCACGAAACATAGAAATGTGATGCGATATCCCGTTTGAAGAAGCATTAGAATTCTATTGCTTCGATACGTAGACACCTGCAAACGCTATTTCCTAGCAAGGAAGTGTCGCATTTACATTCATTGGAAGTGTATACGAGGAATACATAACACTTCGCAATGAATATTATATCTTATCATGAAACATAGAAATGCGATGCGATATCCCGTTTTAATAAGCATTAGAACTCAATTGCTTCGATACGTAGACATCTGCAAAAGCTATTTCCTAGCAAGGAAGTGTCGCATTTACTTTCATTTGAAGCGAAGACGAGGAATACATAACACTTCGCAATGAATATTATATCTTATCTTGAAACATAGAAATGAGATGCGATATCTCGTTTTAAGAAGCATTTGAACACAGTTGCTACTATACGTAGACATCTGCAAACGCTACTTCGTTGGAAGTAAGTGTCACATTTACATTCATTTGAAGTGAATACGAGGTATACATGATACTTCGCAATGAATATTATATCTTATCATGAAACATAGAAATGAGATGCGATATCGCGTTTTTAGAAGCATTAGTGCACTATTGCTTCGATACGTAGACATCTGCAAACGCTAATTCCAAGCAAGGAAGTGCTGCATTTACATTCATTTGAAGTGAATACGAGGTATACATGACACTTCGCAATGAATATTATATCTTATCATGAAACATAGAAATGACATGCGATATCCCGTCTTAAGAAGCATTAGAACTCTATTGCTACGATACGTAGACATCTGCAAACACTACTTGCTTGCAAGCAAGTGTCGCATTTACATTCATTTGAAGCGTAGACGAGGAATACATAACACTTCGCAATGAATATTATATCTTATCATGAAACATTGAAGTGAGATGCGATATTGTGTATTAAGAAGCATTAGAACTATATTGCTACGATACGTAGACATCTGCAAACGCTACTTCCTTGCAAGCAAGAGTCGCATTTACATTAATTTGAAGCGTAGACGAGGAGTACAAGACACTTCCCAATGAATAATATATCTTATCATGAAGCATAGAAATGAGATGCGATATCTCGTTTTAAGAAGCACATGAACTCTATTGCTTCGATACGTAGACATCTGCAAACGCTATTTCCTTGCAAGGAAGTGTCGCATTTACATTCATTTGAAGCGTAGACGAGGAATACATGACACTTCCCAATGAATATTATATCTTATCATAAAACATAGAAATGAGATGCGATATCGCATTACAAGAAGAATTTGAACTCTATTGCTACGATACGTAGACATCTGCAAACGCTACTTCCTGCAAGCAAGTGTGGCATTTACATTCATTTGAAGTGAATACGAGGTATACATGACACGTCGCAATGAATGTTATATCTTATCATGAAACATAGAAGTGAGATGCGATATCCCGTTTTAATAAGCATTAGAACTCAATTGCTACTGTACGTAGACATTTGCAAACACTATTTCCTTTCAAGGAAATTTCGCATTTACATTCACTTGAAGTGAATGCGAGGTATACATGACACTTGGCAATGAATATTATGTCTTATCATGAAACATAGAAATTAGATGCGATATCCCGTTTTAAGAAGCATTAGAGTTCTATTGCTTCGATACGTTGACATCTGCAAAAGCTATTTCCTAGGAAGGAGGTGTCGCATTTACATTCCTTTGAAGTGAATACGAGGAATACATAACACTTCGCAATGTATACTATATCTTATCATGAAATATAGAAATGAGATGTGATATCTCGTTTTCAGAAGCATTTGAACTCTATTGCTTCTATACGTAGACATCTGCAGACGCTACTTCCTTGCAAGCAAGTGTCTCATTTACATTCATTTGAAGCGTAGACAAGGAATACATGACACTTGCCAATGAATATTACATCTTATCATGAAACATAGAAATGAGATGCGATATCGCGTTTTAAGTAGATTTAGAACTCTATTGTTGCGATACGTAGACATCTGCAAATGCTATTTCCTAGCAAGGAAGTGTCGCATTCACATTCATTTGAAACATAGACGAGGAATACATGACACTTGCCAATGAATATTATGTCTTATCATGAAACATAGAAATGAGATGCGATATCGCGTTTTAAGAAGCATTTCAACACTATTGCTTCGATTCGTAGACACCTGCAAACGCAACTTCCTTGCAACGAAGTGTCGCATTTACATTCATTTGAAATGTATACGAGGAATACATAAAACTTCGCAATGTATATTATTTCTTATCATGAAACATAGAAATGAGATGCGATATCGCTTTTTAAGTAGCAGTAGAACTCTATTGCTGCGATACGTAGATATCTGCAAACGCTACTTCCTTGCCAGCATGTTTCGCATTTACATTCATTTGAAGCGTAGGCGAGGAATACATGACACTTCCCATAGAATATTATATCTTATCATGAAACATAGAAATGGGATGCGATATCGCGTTTTAAGGAGAATTAGAACTCTATTGTTACGATACGTAGACATCTGCAAATGCTATTTCCTAGCAAGGAAGTGTAGCATTCACATTCATTTGAAGTGTATGCGAGGAATACATAACACTTCGCAATGAATATTATATCTTATCATGAAACATAGAAATGAGATGCGATATCTCGTTTTAAGAAGCACATGAACTCTATTGCTTCGATACGTAGACATCTGCAAACGCTATTTCCTTGCAAGGAGGTGTCGCATTTACATTCATTTGAAGCGTAGACGAGGAATACATGACACTTCCCAATGAATATTATATCTTATCATAAAACATAGAAATGAGATGCGATATCGCAATACAAGAAGAATTTGAACTCTATTGCTACGATACGTAGACATCTGCAAACGCTACTTCCTTGGAAGCAAGTGTGGCATTTACATTCATTTGAAGTGAATACGAGGTATACATGACACGTCGCAATGAATGTTATATCTTATCATGAAACATAGAAGTGAGATGCGATATCCCGTTTTAATAAGCATTAGAACTCAATTGCTACTGTACGTAGACATTTGCAAACACTATATCCTTTCAAGGAAATTTCGCATTTACATTCACTTGAAGTGAATGCGAGGTATACATGACACTTGGCAATGAATATTATGTCTTATCATGAAACATAGAAATTAGATGCGATATCCCGTTTTAAGAAGCATTAGAATTCTATTGCTTCGATACGTTGACATCTGCAAAAGCTATTTCCTAGGAAGGAGGTGTCGCATTTACATTCCTTTGAAGTGAATACGAGGAATACATAACACTTCGCAATGTATACTATATCTTATCATGAAATATAGAAATGAGATGTGATATCTCGTTTTCAGAAGCATTTGAACTCTATTGCTTCTATACGTAGACATCTGCAGACGCTACTTCCTTGCAAGCAAGTGTCTCATTTACATTCATTTGAAGCGTAGACAAGGAATACATGACACTTGCCAATGAATATTACATCTTATCATGAAACATAGAAATGAGATGCGATATCGCGTTTTAAGTAGAATTAGAACTCTATTGTTACGATACGTAGACATCTGCAAATGCTATTTCCTAGCAAGGAAGTGTCGCATTCACATTCATTTGAAACATAGACGAGGAATACATGACACTTGCCAATGAATATTATATCTTATCATGAAACATAGAAATGAGATGCGATATCGCGTTTTAAGAAGCATTTCAACACTATTGCTTCGATTCGTAGACACCTGCAAACGCAACTTCCTTGCAACGAAGTGTCGCATTTACATTCATTTGAAATGTATACGAGGAATACACAAAACTTCGCAATGTATATTATTTCTTATCATGAAACATAGAAATGAGATGCGATATCGCTTTTTAAGTAGCAGTAGAACTCTATTGCTGCGAAACGTAGATATCTGCAAACGCTACTTCCTTGCCAGCATGTGTCGCATTTACATTCATTTGAAGCGTAGGCGAGGAATACATGACACTTCCCAATGAATATTATATCTTATCATGAAACATAGAAATGGGATGCGATATCGCGTTTTAAGGAGAATTAGAACTCTATTGTTACGATACGTAGACATCTGGAAATGCTATTTCCTAGCAAGGAAGTGTAGCATTCACATTCATTTGAAGTGTATGCGAGGAATACATAACACTTCGCAATGAATATTATATCTTATCATGAAACATAGAAATGAGATGCGATATCCCGTTTTAAGAAGCATTTGAACACTATTGTTTCGATACGTAGACACCTGCAAACGCTACTTCCTTGCAACGAAGTGTCGCATTCATTGAAGTTTATACGAGGAATACGTAACACTTCGAAATGAATATTATATCTTATCATGAAACATAGAAATGAGATGCGATTTCTCGTTTTAAGAAGAATTTGAACTCTATTGCTTCGATACGTAGATATCTGCAAACGCTGTTTCCTTGCAAGGAAGTGTCGCATTTACATTCATTGGAAGTGTATACGAGGAATACATAACACTTCGCAATGAATATTATATCTTATCATGAAACATAGAAATGAGATGCGATATCTCGTTTTAAGAAGCATTTGAACTCTGTAGCTTCGATACGTAGACATCTGCAAACGTTACTTCCTTGCAAGGAGGTGTCGCATTTACATTCTTTCGAAGTGAATACGAGGTATACATGACACTTCGCAATGAATATTATATCTTATCATGAAACATAGAAATGAGATGCGATATCGCGTTTTAAGAAGCGTTAGAGCTCTATTGTTTCGATACGTAGACATCTGCAAACGCTAAATCCAAGCAAGGAAGTGTCGCATTTACATTCATTTGAAGCATAGACGAGGAATACATGACACTTCGCAATGAATATTATATCTTATCATGAAACATAGAAATGAGATGCGATATCTCGTTTTAAGAAGCATTTGAACGCTATTGCTTCGATACGTAGACATCGGCAAACGCTATTTCCTTGCAAGGAAGTGTCACATTTACATTCTTTTGAAGTGAATACGAAGAATACATGACACTTCGCAATGAATATTATATCTTATCATGAAACATAGAAATTAGATGCGATATCCCGTTTTAAGAAGCATTAGAATCCTATTGCTTCGATACCTAGGCATCTGCAAATGCTATTTCCTTGCAAGGAAGTGTCTCATTTACATTCTTTTGAAGTGAATACGAGGAATACATGACAGTTCCCAATGAATATTATATCATATCATATAACATAGAAATGAGATGCGATATCGCGTTTTGAGAAGAATTAGAACTCTATTGATACGATACGTAGACATCTGCAAACGCCACATCCTAGCAAGGAAGTGTCGCATTTGCATTCATTTGAAGTGAATACGAGGTATACATGATACTTCGCAATGAATATTATATCTTATCATGAAACATTGGAATGAGATGCGATATCGTTTTTTAAGAAGTATTAGAACTCTATTGCTACGATATGTAGACATCAGCAAAAGCTACTGCCTTGCAAGCAAGTGTCGCATTTACATTCATTTGAAGCGTAGACGAGGAATACATGACACTTCCCAATAAATATTATATCTTATCACGAAACATAGAAATGTGATGCCATATCCCGTTTGAAGAAGCATTAGAATTCTATTGCTTCGATACGTAGATATCTGCAAACGCTATTTCCTTGCAAGGAAGTGTCGCATTTACATTCATTTGAAGTGTATACGAGGAATACACGACACTTCCCAATGAATATTATATCTTATCATGAAACATAGAAATGGGATGCGATATCGCGTTCTAAGAAGCACTTCAACACTATTGCTTCGATACCTAGACGTCTGCAAACGCTATTTCCTTGCAAGGAAGTGTCGCGTTTACATTCATTTGAAGCGTGACGAGGAATACATGACACTTCGCAATGAATATTATATCTTATCATGAAACATAGAAATTAGATGCGATATCCCGTTTTAAGAAGCATTAGAATTCTATTGCTTCGATACGTGGACATCTGCAAAAGCTATTTCCTAGGAAGGAAGTGTGGCATTTACATTCTTTTGAAGTGAATACGAGGAATCCATAACACTTCGCAATGTATACTATATCTTATCATGAAATATAGAAATGAGATGCGATATCTCGTTTTCAGAAGCATTTGAACTCAACTGTTACTATACGTTGACATCTGCAAACACTATTTCCTAGCAAGGAAGTGTCGCATTTACATTCATTTGAAGCGTAGACGAGGAATACATGACAGTTCCCAATGAATATTATATCATATCATATAACATAGAAATGAGATGCGATATCGCGTTTTGAGAAGAATTAGAACTCTATTGATACGATACGTAGACATCTGCAAACGCCACATCCTAGCAAGGAAGTGTCGCATTTGCATTCATTTGAAGTGAATACGAGGTATACATGATACTTCGCAATGAATATTATATCTTATCATGAAACATTGGAATGAGATGCGATATCGTTTTTTAAGAAGTATTAGAACTCTATTGCTACGATATGTAGACATCAGCAAAAGCTACTGCCTTGCAAGCAAGTGTCGCATTTACATTCATTTGAAGCGTAGACGAGGAATACATGACACTTCCCAATAAATATTATATCTTATCACGAAACATAGAAATGTGATGCCATATCCCGTTTGAAGAAGCATTAGAATTCTATTGCTTCGATACGTAGATATCTGCAAACGCTATTTCCTTGCAAGGAAGTGCCGCATTTACATTCATTTGAAGCGTAGACGAGGAATACATGACACTTCCCAATGAATATTATATCTTATCATAAAACATAGAAGTGAAATGCGATATCGCGATTTAAGAAGAATTAGAACTCTATTGTTACGATACGTAGACATCTGCAAGCGCTATTTCCTAGCAAGGAAGTGTCGCATTTACATTCTTCTGAAGTGAATACGAGGAATACATGACACTTCACAATGAATATTATATCTTATCATGAAACATAGAAATGCGATGCGATATCCCGTTTTAAGAAGCATTAGAGCTCTATTGCTTCGATACGTAGACATCTGCAAACGCTAAATCCAAGCAAGGAAGTGTCGCATTTACATTCATTTGAAGCATAGACGAGGAATACATGACACTTCGCAATGAATATTATATCTTCTCATGAAACATAGAAACGAGATGCGGTATCCCGTTTTAAGAAGCATTTGAACTCTATTGCTTCGATACGTAGACACCTGCAAACGCTACTTCCTTGCAACGAAGTGTCGCATTCATTGAAGTTTATACGAGGAATACGTAACACTTCGCAATGGATATTATATCTTATCATGAAACATAGAAATTAGATGCGATTTCTCGTTTTACGAAGAATTTGAACTCTATTGCTTCGATACGTAGATATCTGCAAACGCTATTTCCTTGCAAGGAAGTGTCGCATTTACATTCTTTAGAAGTGTATACGAGGAATACATAACACTTCGCAATGAATATTATATCTTATCATGAAACATAGAAATGAGATGCGATATCTCGTTTTAAGAAGCTTTTGAACGCTATTGCTTCGATACGTAGACATCTGCAAACGCTATTTCCTTGCAAGGAAGTGTCACATTTACATTCTTTTGAAGTGAATACGAAGAATACATGACACTTCGCAATGAATATTATATCTTATCATGAAACATAGAAATTAGATGCGATATCCCGTTTTAAGAAGCATTAGAATTCTATTGCTTCGATACGTTGACATCTGCAAAAGCTATTTCCTAGGAAGGAGGTGTCGCATTTACATTCTTTTGAAGTGAATACGAGGAATACATAACACTTCGCAATGTATACTATATCTTATCATGAAATATAGAAATGAGATGTGATATCTCGTTTTCAGAAGCATTTGAACTCTATTGCTTCTATACGTAGACATCTGCAGACGCTACTTCCTTGCAAGCAAGTGTCTCATTTACATTCATTTGAAGCGTAGACAAGGAATACATGACACTTGCCAATGAATATTACATCTTATCATGAAACATAGAAATGGGATGCGATATCGCGTTCTAAGAAGCACTTCAACACTATTGCTTCGATACCTAGACGTCTGCAAACGCTATTTCCTTGCAAGGAAGTGTCGCGTTTACATTCATTTGAAGCGTGACGAGGAATACATGACACTTCGCAATGAATATTATATCTTATCATGAAACATAGAAATTAGATGCGATATCCCGTTTTAAGAAGCATTAGAATTCTATTGCTTCGATACGTAGACATCTGCAAAAGCTATTTCCTAGGAAGGAAGTGTCGCATTTACATTCTTTTGAAGTGAATACGAGGAATCCATAACACTTCGCAATGTATACTATATCTTATCATGAAATATAGAAATGAGATGCGATATCTCGTTTTCAGAAGCATTTGAACTCTATTGTTTCTATACGTAGACATCAGCAGACGCTACTTCCTTGCAAGCAAGTGTCTCATTTACATTCATTTGAAGCGTAGACGAGGAATACATGACACTTGTCAATGAATGTTACATGTTATCATGAAACACAGAAATGAGATGCGATATCGCGTTTTAAGAAGAATTAGAACTCTATTGTTACGATACGTAGACTTCTGCAAATGCTATTTCCTAGCAAGGAAGTGTCGCATTCACATTCATTTGAAACATAGACGAGGAATACATGACACTTGCCAATGAATATTATATCTTATCATGAAACATAGAAATGAGATGCGATATCGCGTTTTAAGAAGCATTTCAACACTATTGCTTCGATACGTGGACACCTGCAAACGCAACTTCCTTGCAACGAAGTGTCGAATTTACATTCATTTGAAATGTATACGAGGAGTACATAAAACTTCGCAATGTATATTATTTCTTATCATGAAACATAGACATGAGATGCGATATCGCTTTTTAAGAAGCAGTAGAACTCTATTGCTGCGATACGTAGATATCTGCAAACGCTACTTCCTTGCCAGCATGTGTCGCATTTACATTCATTTGAAGCGTAGGCGAGGAATACATGACACTTCCCAATGAATATTATATCTTATCATGAAACATAGAAATGGGATGCGATATCGCGTTTTAAGGAGAATTAGAACTCTATTGTTACGATACGTAGACATCTGCAAATGCTATCTCCTAGCAAGGAAGTGTTGCATTCACATTCATTTGAAGTGTATGCGAGGAATACATAACACTTCGCAATGAATATTATATCTTATCATGAAACATAGAAATGAGATGCGATATCCCGTTTTAAGAAGCAATTGAACACTATTGTTTCGATACGTAGACACCTGCAAACGCTACTTCCTTGCAACGAAGAGTCGCATTGATTGAAGTTTATACGAGGAATACGTAACACTTCGAAATGAATATTATATCTTATCATGAAACATAGAAATGAGATGCGATTACTCGTTTAAAGAAGCATTTGAACTCTATTGCTTCGATACGTAGACATCGGCAAACGCTATTTCCTTGCAAGGAAGTGTCGCATTTACATTCTTTTGAAGTGAATACGAGGAATACATGACACTTCGCAATGAATATTATATCTTATAATGAAACATAGAAATTAGATGCGATATCCCGTTTTAAGAAGCATTAGAATCCTATTGCTTCGATACGTAGGCATCTGCAAAAGCTATTTCCTTGCAAGTAAGTGTCTCATTTACATTCTTTTGAAGTGAATACGAGGAATACATGACACTTCGCAATGAATAATATATCTTATCATGAAACATAGAAATGCGATGCGATATCCCGTTTTAATAAGCATTAGAATTCTATTGCTTCGATACGTAGACATCTGCAAACACTATTTCCTAGCAAGGAAGTGTCGCATTTACATTCATTTGAAGTGTATACGAGGAATATACGACACTTCCCAATGAATATTATATCTTATCATGAAACATAGAAATGGGATGCGATATCGCGTTTTAAGGAGAATTAGAGCTCTATTGTTACGCTACGTAGACATCTGCAAATGCTATTTCCTAGCAAGGAAGTGTAGCATTCACATTCATTTGAAGTGTATGCGAGGAATACATAAAACTTCGCAATGAATATTATATCTTATCATGAAACATAGAAATGAGATGCGATATCCCGTTTTAAGAAGCATTAGAGCTCTATTGCTTCGATACGTAGGCATCTGCAAACGCTAAATCCAAGCAAGGAAGTGTCGCATTTACTTTCATTTGAAGCATAGACGAGGAATACATGACACTTCGCAATGAATATTATATCTTATCATGAAACATAGAAACGAGATGCGATATCCCGTTTTAAGAAGCATTTGAACTCTATTGCTTCGATACGTAGACATCGGCAAACGCTATTTCCTTGCAAGGAAGTGTCGCATTTACATTCTTTTGAAGTGAATACGAGGAATACATGACACTTCGCAATGAATATTATATCTTATAATGAAACATAGAAATGAGATGCGATATCCCGTTTTAAGAAGCATTTGAACTCTATTGTTTCGATACGTAGACACCTGCAAACGCTACTTCCTTGCAACGAAGTGTCGCATTCATTGAAGTTTATACGAGGAATACGTAACACTTCGCAATGAATATTATATCTTATCATGAAACATAGAAATGAGATGCGATTTCTCGTTTTAAGAGGAATTTGAACTCTATTGCTTCGATACGTAGATATCTGCAAACGCTATTTCCTTGCAAGGAAGTGACGCATTTACATTCTTTTGAAGTGAATACGAAGAATACATGACACTTCGCAATGAATATTATATCTTATCATGAAACATAGAAATGAGATGCGATATCCCGTTTTAAGAAGCATTTGAACTCTATTGTTTCGATACGTAGACACCTGCAAACGCTACTTCCTTGCAACGAAGTGTCGCATTCATTGAAGTTTATACGAGGAATACGTAACACTTCGCAATGAATATTATATCTTATCATGAAACATAGAAGTGAGATGCGATTTCTCGTTTTAAGAGGAATTTGAACTCTATTGCTTCGATACGTAGATATCTGCAAACGCTATTTCCTTGCAAGGAAGTGACGCATTTACATTGTTTTGAAGTGAATACGAGGAATACATGACACTTCGCAATGAATAATATATCTTATCATGAAACATAGAAATGCGATGCGATATCCCGTTTTAATAAGCATTAGAACTCCATTGCTACTATACGTAGACATCTGCAAATACTATTTCCTAGCAAGGATGTGTCGCATTTACATTCATTTGAAGTGTATACGAGGAATACACGACACTTCCCAATGAACATTATATCTTATCATGAAACATAGAAATGAGATGCGATATCGCGTTCTAAGAAGCACTTCAACACTATTGCTTCGATACCTAGACGTCTGCAAACGCTATTTCCTTGCAAGGAAGTGTCGCGTTTACATACATTTGAAGCGTGACGAGGAATACATGACACATCGCAATGAATATTGTATCTTATCATGAAACATAGAAATGACATGCGATATCCCGTTTTAAGAAGCACTTGAACACTATTGCTTCGATACGTAGACACCTGCAAACGCTACTTCCTTGGAACGACGTGTCGCATTTACATTCATTTGAAGTCCATGCGAGCAATACATAACACTTCGCAATGAATATTATATCTTATCATGAAACAGGGAAATGAGATGCGATATCGCGTTTTAAGAAGCATTAGAGCTCTATTGCTTCGATACGTAGACATCTGCAAACGCTAAATCCAAGCAAGGAAGTTTCGCATTTACATTCATTTGAAGCATAGACGAGGAATACATGACACTTCGCAATGAATATTATATCTTATCATGAAACATAGAAACGAGATGCGATATCCCGTTTTAAGAAGCATTTGAACTCTATTGCTTCGATACGTAGACATCGGCAAACGCTATTTCCTTGCAACGAAGTGTCGCATTTACATTCTTTTGAAGTGAATACGAGGAATACATGACACTTCGCAATGAATATTATATCTTATCATGAAACATAGAAATGAGATGCGATATCCCGTTTTAAGAAGCATTTGAACTCTATTGTTTCGATACGTAGACACCTGCAAACGCCACTTCCTTGCAACGAAGTGTCGCATTCATTGAAGTTTATACGAGGAATACGTAACACTTCGCAATGAATATTATATCTTATCATGAAACATAGAAATGAGATGCGATTTCTCGTTTTAAGAAGAATTTGAACTCTATTGCTTCGATACGTAGACACCTGCAAACGCTACTTCCTTGCAACGAGGTGTCGCATTTACATTCATTTGAAGTGTATGCGAGCAATACATAACACTTCGCAATGAATATTATATCTTATCATGAAACATAGAAATGCGATGCGATTTCTCGTTTTAAATAGTTTTTGAACTCTATTGTTTCGATACGTAGACATCTGCAAACGCTATTTCCTTGCAAGGAAGTGTCGCATTTATATTAATTTGAAGTGTATACGAGGAATACATAACACTTCGCAATGAATATTATATCCTATCATGAAACATAGAAATGAGATGCGATATCTCGTTTTAAGATGCATTTGAACTCTATTGCTTCGATACGTAGACATCTGCAAACGCTATTTCCTTGCAAGGAAGTGTCGCATTTACATTCTTTTGAAGTGAATGCGAGGAATACATGACACTTCGCAATGAATATTATATCTTATCATGAAACATAGAAATGAGATGCGATATCGCGTTTTCTGAAGGATTAGAACTCTATTGTTACGATACGTAGACATCTGCAAACGCTATTTGATAGCTAGGAAGTGTCGCCTTTATATTCTTATGAAGTGTATACGAGGTATACATGGCATTTCGCAATGTATATTATATCTTATGATGAGGCATAGAAATGAGATGCGATATCGCGTTTTAAGAAGCATTAGAACTCTATTGCTACGATACGTAGACATCTGCAAACGCTACTTCCATGCCAGCATGTGTCGCATTTGCATTCATTTGAGGCGTAGACGAGGAATACATGACACTTCGCAATGAATATTGTATCGTATCATGAAACATAGAAATGACATGCGATATCCCGTTTTAAGAAGCACTTGAACACTATTGCTTCGATACGTAGACACCTGCAAATGCTACTTCCTTGGAACGACGTGTCGCATTTACATTCATTTGAAGTCCATGCGAGCAATACATAACACTTCGCAATGAATATTATATCTTATCATGAAACAGGGAAATGAGATGCGATATCGCGTTTTAAGAAGCATTAGAGCTCTATTGCTTCGATACGTAGACATCTGCAAACGCTAAATCCAAGCAAGGAAGTTTCGCATTTACATTCATTTGAAGCATAGACGAGGAATACATGACACTTCGCAATGAATATTATATCTTATCATGAAACATAGAAACGAGATGCGATATCCCGTTTTAAGAAGCATTTGAACTCTATTGCTTCGATACGTAGACATCGGCAAACGCTATTTCCTTGCAACGAAGTGTCGCATTTACATTCTTTTGAAGTGAATACGAGGAATACATGACACTTCGCAATGAATATTATATCTTATCATGAAACATAGAAATGAGATGCGATATCCCGTTTTAAGAAGCATTTGAACTCTATTGTTTCGATACGTAGACACCTGCAAACGCCACTTCCTTGCAACGAAGTGTCGCATTCATTGAAGTTTATACGAGGAATACGTAACACTTCGCAATGAATATTATATCTTATCATGAAACATAGAAATGAGATGCGATTTCTCGTTTTAAGAAGAATTTGAACTCTATTGCTTCGATACGTAGACACCTGCAAACGCTACTTCCTTGCAACGAGGTGTCGCATTTACATTCATTTGAAGTGTATGCGAGCAATACATAACACTTCGCAATGAATATTATATCTTATCATGAAACATAGAAATGCGATGCGATTTCTCGTTTTAAATAGTTTTTGAACTCTATTGTTTCGATACGTAGACATCTGCAAACGCTATTTCCTTGCAAGGAAGTGTCGCATTTATATTAATTTGAAGTGTATACGAGGAATACATAACACTTCGCAATGAATATTATATCCTATCATGAAACATAGAAATGAGATGCGATATCTCGTTTTAAGATGCATTTGAACTCTATTGCTTCGATACGTAGACATCTGCAAACGCTATTTCCTTGCAAGGAAGTGTCGCATTTACATTCTTTTGAAGTGAATGCGAGGAATACATGACACTTCGCAATGAATATTATATCTTATCATGAAACATAGAAATGAGATGCGATATCGCGTTTTCTGAAGGATTAGAACTCTATTGTTACGATACGTAGACATCTGCAAACGCTATTTGATAGCTAGGAAGTGTCGCCTTTATATTCTTATGAAGTGTATACGAGGTATACATGGCATTTCGCAATGTATATTATATCTTATGATGAGGCATAGAAATGAGATGCGATATCGCGTTTTAAGAAGCATTAGAACTCTATTGCTACGATACGTAGACATCTGCAAACGCTACTTCCATGCCAGCATGTGTCGCATTTGCATTCATTTGAGGCGTAGACGAGGAATACATGACACTTCGCAATGAATATTATATCTTATCATGAAACATAGAAATGAGATGCGATATCACGTTTTAAGAAGCACTAGAACTCTTTTGCTACGATACGTAGAAATCTGCAAACGCTACTTCCTTGCAAGCAAGTGTCGCATTTATATTCATTTGAAGCGTAGACGAGGAATACATGACACTTCGCAATGAATATTATATCTTATCATGAAACATAGAAATGAGATGCGATATCGCGTTTTCTGAAGAAATAGAACTCTATTGTTACGATACGTAGACATTTGCAAACGCTATTTCCTTGCAAGGAAGTGTCGCATTTACATTCATTTGAAGGGTATACGAGGAATACATAACACTTCGCAATGAATATTATATCTTGTCATGAGACATGTAAATGAGATGCGATATCGCGTTTTATGAAGCATTAGAACTCAATTGCCACTATACGTAGACATCTGCAAACACTATTTCCTGGCAAGGAAGTGTCGCATTTACATTCATTTGAAGCGTAGACGAGGAATACATGACACTTCGCAATGAATATTATATCTTATCATGAAACATAGAAATGAGATGCGATATCTCATTTTAAGAAGTATTTGAACTCTATTGCTTCGATACGTAGACAACTGCAGACGCTACTTCCTTGCAACGAAGTTGTCGCATTTACATTCATTTGAAGTGAATACGAGGTTTACATGGCACTTCGCAATGAATATTACATCTTATCATGAGACATAGAGATGAGATGCGATATCGCTTTTTAAGAAGCATTAGAACTCTATTGCTACGATACGTAGGCATCTGCAATCGCCATTTCCTTGCAGGGAAGTGTTGCATTTACATTCATTTGAAGTGAATACGAGGTATACATGACACTTCGCAATGAATATTATATCTTATCATGAAACATAGAAATGAGATGCGATATCTCGTTTTAAGGATCATTAGAGCTCTATTGCTTCGATACGTAGACATCTGCAAACGCTACTTCCTTGCAAGGAAGTGTCGCATTTACATTCATTTGAAGTGAATACGAGGTTTACATGACACTTCGCAATGAATATTACATCTTATCATGAAACATAGGAATGAGATGCGATATCTCGTTCTAAGAAGCATTTGAACTCTATTGCTTCGATAACGTAGACATCTGCAAACGCTATTTCCTAGCAAGGAAGTGTTGCATTTACATTCTTTTGAAGTGAATACGAGGTATACATAACACTTCGCAATGAATATTATATCTTATCATGAGACATAGAAATGTGAAGCGATATGGCGTTTTAAGAAGCATTAGAACACTATTGCTACTGTGACGTCAGGCGTAGCGCCTGCCACCCATCAGCCTCCTCGCCGCCTCCAGCATCAACTCCTGCACGCAGACATCCTGCCGTACACGCCTGCAGATTCAGCAACCAGCAGCGTTCGCGCGCGCATAGGTGCACGCGCTCACACGCACGTGCGAACACCTCTTTCTCGCTCGTACCAACGAGCAGCGCTGTCTCGCTCGCACCTACGAGCATCCCCGCCACCCTCGCATCGAGGACTCCGTCCACAGGGAAGAAGTCGCAGCCCGTCACCGGAATGGGGACTGTTCCAGTTTAGGGAACCAACATTACCAGAACCTGTATACCATTTTTAACTCATATATTACACCTATGTACATGTATTATAATCCTCGATCTAAGTACTTATGACACATATTGTAACACACCACAACACACACGTAATTCTAAGTCCGTAGGTATATGATTATATATTAAGACGCGCCTGCGCCAACGACACGCGCAGCTAGCCCCACCACGAGCCGCGAGTCCCCACTCACTGGACCACGCGCTCCCCACTACGAGCGCCCGCGACCGAAGCGCCTCGCGAACCAAGGAGGTCCGAGACGCGACTCCGGAGAGTCAGTCTACTTCGAGATTCCAGTCCGAGGAGTCGAATCCTCCAGTACCATTTCTTATACTCGAGCCATTAGCCGCCTCAATGTGGGGTCTGGGCTACGCGCTAGTATTTCTATTTCTTAGTTCTAACTTAGAATAACTTCAACTTTGTATAATTTTAACTTAGAATATATTCCATTTATTTTACTACATCCAGTTTTTGAGTTTAATACCACATCTACTAATTCCTATATATACTAAATCAAAATACCACTTCTCGCGCTTAATACAAACAGTAACAACGAATTCTTCCACGTGTCTCTTCCATACAACTGGGTAGCTTCCCATCACCTCGAAGAAGTATAGAACTCAGCTTTGCAGAGTTGCGATAGAGCGGACCGCCGCTTATCCTTCCGAGCATTGTCTGCTAGTACAGAAAACTCTGGGTGAATGGGACGTGATTCCGGTTCGCGAAGAACACGCCGCGCGGGTAGGAAGAATTTCCTTCGCTCACTTGTGCGTGGATACGTGGGTAACGTATCCCGGATCCCCGTGTACCAGCAACCTGTCTACGCACCTGTTCAGCAGCATCTCTCCGAAGTCTCCAGCAACGCCGAGTCTCCTGTTTCCGCAGCCGAGGTTGCTGCGATATCTACAGTCTCCACCGAATCCGCTTCGCATCCGAGTCGCAGTTTCCCGCTTCGCTGGAAGCTCATTGAATTATCAACCTCAATCAACAGGCCAGCACCTACGTCGATACCAATCAACGATCCATGGCGAGAATTTTACCAACGTATCGGGAACGAAATCAGCAAAGGTAATATTTCCAACTCCTAATATCCGCAAATCGCGAGTGTTTTGTCCATGTCGCGTTAGCTGAAATAGTCGAACCCGGTCGTAACGCGTTTCCGCGGACCGAATTTCGAACAAATAGGCTAGTGTTGTGAAGCCTCCGGATAAACGAAAAGTTATTTCGCCGGACGTGACACTACGATACGTAGACAGCTGCAAACGCTATTTCCTAGCAAGGAAGTGTCGCATTCACATTCATTTGAAGCGTAGACAAGGAATACATGACACTTCGCAATGATTATTGCATCTTATCATGAAACATAGAAATGAGATGCGATATCGCGTTTTAAGAAACATTTGAACTCTATTGCTTCGATACGTAGATATCTGCAATCGCTACTTCCTTGCAAGGAAGTGTTGCATTTACATTCTTTTGAAGTGAATACGAGGTGTACATGACACCTCGCAATGATTATTATATCATATCATGAAACATAGAAGAGAGATGCGATATCCCATTTTAAGAAGCATTTGAACAGTATTGCTTCGATACGTAGACATTTGCAAACGCTATTTCCTTGCAAGGAAGTGTCGCATTTACATTCATTTGAAGTGAATACGAGGTTTACATGACACTTCGCAATGAATATTATATCTCATCATGAAACATAGAAATTACGTGCGATATCTCGTTTTAAGAAGCATTAGAGCTCTATTGCTTCGATACGTAGACATCTGCAAACGCTACTTCCTTGCAAGGAAGTTGTCGCATTTACATTCATTTGAAGTGAATACGAGGTATACATGACACTTCGCAATGAATATTATATCTTATCATGAAACATAGAGATGAGATGCGATATCGCTTTTTAAGAAGCATTAGAACTCTATTGCTGCGATACGTAGACACCTGCAAAAGCTACTTCCTTGCAACGAAGTGTCGCATTTACATTCATTTGAAATGTATACGAGGAATACATAACACTTCGCAATGAATATTTCATCTTATCATGATACATAAAAATGTGGTACGATATCGCATTTTATGAAGATATAAATCACCATTGCTTCTGCACGTAGACATCTAGAAACTCTATTCCGTAGCAAGGATGTATGGCATTTATATTCTGTTGATGTGTAGACTAGATATACATAACGCGTTGCATTGAATATTACATCTAATTATGAAGCATGGAAACGAGATGCGCTATAGCGTCTTGTGAAGAATTAGAATTCCTTTGCTTCGATGCGTAGACATCTAGAAACGCTATTCCGTCGCAAGGAAGAGTTGCATTGACATTCTTTTGAAGTATCGTTGAGATATACCTAACGCGTTGCATTGGTAATTACATCTTATCATGGGATATAGGAATGAGATGTGATATCGCGATTCATGAAGCATTGGAACTCAATTTCTGCGAAACCTAGACATCTAGAAACGCTATTCCGTCGCATGGATGTGTGGCATTTGCATGAAAATATAGAAGCAAGATGAAATATGGCGTTTTATGAAGCTGCATAAATCTTATGCTTCGAAATGTAGGTATCTAGATACGATATTCCGCAGCAAGGAAGCGTGGGATTCTCATTTATTTGAAATGCTGACGAGATATTCATAAAGCGTTGCATTGATATTACATCTTATCATGAGAAATAGAAGTGTAATGCAATACCGCGTATTATGAAGAATTATAACTCTATTGCTTCGATTCGCAGATATCTAAAAACGCTATTCCGCAGCAAGGAAGTTTGTTATTCACATTCTTTTGAGGTGTAGACGAGATATACATGGAGTGGCACTGAAAATTACGTCTTATCATGAGGAATAGAAATCAGATGCAATATCGCGTTGTAAGAAGTACTCGAACTCTATTGCTTCGATACGTAGACACCTAGAAAACCTGTTCCGTTGCAAGGAAGTGTGGCATTTACATTCGTTTAAAGTGCCGACAAGATATTAATAACGCACTGCATTGGACATTTCATCTGATCATGAGACATAGAAATGAGATGCTATAACGCGTTTTATGAAGTATTAGAACTCCATTGCTGCGATACTTAGACATCTAGAAACGGTACTCCGTCGCAAGTATGTGTGTGATTAACATTCTCTTGAAGTACTGGCGAGTTATACGTTATGGGTTGCTTTGATTTACATCCTATCATGACAAACAACTTCCTTGCTACGGAATTGCGTTTCTAGATGTCTGCGTATCGATGCAATACTGTTCTAATTCTTTATAAATGACGATATCACATCATATTTCTGTGATTCACGATAAGGTGGATTATCAATGTGACGCGTTATGTATATCTCGTCAGCACTTTAAAGGATTGTAAATGCGACACTTCCTTATTAGGAAATAGCGTTTCCAGATGTCTACGCATCGAAGCAACAGAGTTCTGATGCTTCTTAAAACGCGATATCGCATATCAGTACTATGTTTCACGATAACATATAATATTCATTGCGTAATGTTATGTATACCTATGTCTACACTTCAAAAGAATGTAACTCCACCCTCGCTGCTAGGAAATAGCGTTTCCAGATGTCTCCGTATCGAAGCAATAGAGTTCTAATGCTTCTTAATACGCGATATCGCATTTCATTTCTATGTTTCATAATGAGATATAATATTCATTGCGAAGTGTTATGTTTACCTCGTCTACACATCAAAAGAATGTAAATGCCACACTGCCTTGCTAGGAAATAGCGTTTGCAGATGTCTGCGTATCGAAGCAATAGTGTTGTAATGCTTCTTAATACGCGATATCGCATCTCATTCCTATGTTTCATGATAAGATACAATATTCATTGCGAAGTGTTATTAATACCTCGTCTACACTTCAAAATAATGTAAATGCCAAACTTCGGTGCTAGGAAATAGCGTTTACAGATGTCTACGTATCGAAGAAATAGAGTTGTAACGCTTCATAAAACGCGATATCGCATCCCATTTCTATGCGTCATGATAATACGTAATATCAATGCAACGTGTTGTTTGTACCTCGCCGAAACTTTAAAAGAATGTAAGTGCCACACTCCCTTGCCCCGGAATGGCGTTTCCTGATGTCTGCGTATCACTGCAATAGAGTTCAAATTCATCATTCAACGCGGTAGCGTATTTCACTGCAATGTTTAATGTAAGATGTAATACTCAATTCAACGCGTTTCGTTTATCTCGTCTACACTTCAGTGGAATGTGATCCCTACACTCACTTGCAGAGGGATAGCTTTTTAAGATGCTTCTACCCTTCAAAATAATGTGTATCCTGCACTTCCTTGCAAAGCATTGCGTTCCTAGATGCACAACATGTTTACGCAATAGAGTGCTCGAATACTTCATTCAACGCGATGTTGCATCTCATTTCAATGGTTAAGTTGTAATATTCAATTCTACGCGTTATGTTTATCTCTTCCACACTTCAAAACAGTGTGATCTCTACACTCCCTTACAAAGGGATAGCGTCTTCAGATGTTTACTTTTCGATTCAATTTCTATTCTAGTTTCTTTTATTCCAGATTCAAGTTCTATTGCTTCATTTAGAGCGATTTCGCATTTCATTTCACTGCCGCATGATAAGTTGTAATATTCAATGCAACGCGTTATGTTTGTCTCGACTACACAGCCGAAAGAATGTGAATCCTACACTTTCTTGTCAGGGGATAGCGTTTTTAGATGTCTACTTTTTGAAGCAATAGAGTTCTAATGATTCGATGTATATCAGTGGATTTTAATGCTCTATACATCTCATTATGCTTCTACACTTCAAGAGTAAGCGAATTCTGCAGTTCCATGCAACGCGATAGCGCTTCATATTTTGTGCGTGTCAAGGTAATGCAGTTTTATTGCTACATTCAATGCGATAGCGCAACTCATTTCAACGTTTCAAGGTAAGTAACCTGTAACCTTCTATACATAGCAATATGCTTCTACACTTTTAATGAATGTCAATAGAAGGGATCCATAAAGCGGGATCGCGCTTCATAGTTTCTACGTGTCAAACAAACGTATTTGCTTGGGTCCATCCAATAAGATGTCGAATCTATGATGAAGGTGGTAAAGCATGTTCCATGTTATGTTATACTCACGTCATTATACTTGTCTGCTCCTACACAGCAATCAATTGTGAATTCTGCTGTTTCTTCCAGCGGAATAGGGTTTCATATAGTCTGCGTCTCAAAGCAGTAGATATTTAAAGCATTACACCATGCGATTGCGCATTTCGTTTCGACGATTCAAAGTAAATAAACTGTAACCAATGATGCATAGCATTATGCTTTTCTGCTTCTATGCTTTATAATGCTTTTGGATGTGAGAAGAACCTCAAACCCCCTTTAACCGCCTAAAGAGAAGTCAAAGGTCCAGCGTCCCTGCAGGTGAGCCATGGGAGCGTTATGCGCGAGGCGTACCGCAATTCAAATGATCAGGAGGACCCCCCTCAGAGACACCCGAAGTTGCGAGAAGAGGTGATCGCTGAAATCCACTGTTCGATGGCCCCGAACAATACCAAAGCGTACAGCCTACCCCACCAAGGAGCCTCGCGGAGCTTATTCGCTAAAGCATCCCATTTTCATGCCGCATTTCTTGTATTATATATTGTGTATTGTATCTTATATCGTGAAGCGGGTGGTGATCCCCGGTCATTCGCGGCGTGTTGCGTAGTTTCCCGTAGCCCTTGTTACTTAAACCCACGTCAAGGCCATAAATAAAGAAGCCGTGACTTCAGTATACCGGGACCCGAGTTGCGTGTACTCGGTTAGGCGTAGGCGAGAGGTGGAGCATTTCGCAGTTCCGAGGGTTGTTCCGGCCCTTGTTTCCCAGGGTCGTGTAGTCTATTTCTTTGCTGCTTTCTGAGCAGCTGGCGCCTAAGAAACTATAGCCTCTCAGTTTCGAAATACCCCTCGTTTCGGTGAATATTGTAACGATAGATTGCTTTAGACTAAAGTACGTTTTACACTTTAAGGCATTTGGATAATTAACTACTTCGAGCTTCCCTGGCTTACTGTAGATAGGTATCCGTCACAACTGATAGGGAACATCACTTTACATAGATATATAGAGCACACATAGCTTTAAACGTAGAACTGAGAGTTTGAGAACTTCCTTCAACAAAGATTTCTATTGCCTTCGTCCGTTCTTTTAGAAGAGTTTTTCATAAACCACTTACTTTTCACGTTTGCAATACTTTTAAATGTATGCGAGGTGTAATCGTTTAAGTTTTAAAATGAATACTTAGTGTTGATTATTATTTAGTAACTCAGTTATGAACGTGTCTGCATAAGATTTAATCCATATGTTTACAAGCCTGAAATTTATGCAGTCATTTGTTAGTCACTTATTACTCAAATGACAAAGATCCTGACCACTTCAAAATGGTTGACTTTCATCAATTTTCTTAAAATTGACATACGGTCCAACTGCTTGCATTAAAGACTTTAATTAAAGTTTTCAAAATATTTTACCTCATATAGATGAATTCTGGAATTGAACTTGATTGTTTGATTTTTCTAACTCCTGCTTTGAACATCTTTCCATTGGAATGTTCAAGTATTTTTCATATTCGTAATTATTGAAAATGTTTTGCTTGGTTCTTTAATTTAATATTTAGAATTTCCTGAGAAATATCTTTTATCGAAATGAACTATATAATTGCAATTATAATTCTTTATGAAATAATAATAACAGAGAGGAATGTATCCATTCTTGTAGTTTTGTAAAGAGTATTTAATCTCACTATTTAAAATGAAACATTAACATTTGTTTACAATCTAATGGAATTTAATTAACTTTTATTCAAATTCACAGTGTTAATCTTCCGTAGTTCAACAATTGTGTGAGCTATCCACAAGAATCGCAGCTCAGTACTTATAAAATGGACGATAAACGAACAGCCTAACCAATTACAATCATACCGATAGTTCAACACTAATATTATCATATTTAACTTACTCTGCAAACTATCAAAATGCCCTTCGAACAGTATTTATTCACTTCCTTCCACCACTGTTTGCAATACGTATGTTTCATTTACTATAAAAACCGTAAGTATTATCGCCTTTCTTTACTTCTTGTAACCTTCAATGGCTTCATGTTACAGGTCGTTGAACTCGTTATAAATTGCTCTATCGTATTACGGAAGAATGAACATACCAATTCATTTTAAAAAATGAAGGTGACCTTCAAATGTCCACCATACCTCCACTTACAAAAGAACTATTTTCATCAATGTCTGGGCCCTTGGTGCCAATTTATATCAGCAAAAATTTCTATGAAACTTATTGTTTCGAGAATATCTGAGGGGCTAATTATCACTGCCCAACCCTGTCTATTGCTATGGATGAACCCAACAAGGCAACGATGAACAAAGTTAAATTTGATATTACGATGTTTATTATAATACTTATAATATATTTGTTTTTCTGGAATTTAGCCAAAAAACAGTGTTCACGATGTCGACAGATGAATGTATTTGCCTTACAATTACAAGAGCAGACAGTTTCGAAAGCAGGATATTTATTTTCTGCGCTAACCGAATCATTGCAAACGTTAAGTAAAGTACGTTCCTTTCAGAACAGTCAGATGCAAATTACGATACAACGTTTCCAAGAAATGGTACGTGTCACTATTTTTTAATTTCTGTTTTGTAATCAAAGGAAATTTAATTGAAATATCCTCAAAATTTAAGGACAAAAAGTTATTATAATCTTACGCAACATATATGATGGTGATAAAGGATAAGTATACGGAACTGAAAGTGGAAAGTAGCGAGCAAAAAAATAAACTGATAGAACTGTAAAGTAGATTGATACATTCCTTAAATGATGCTTCTATGTCAATAAAATCTGTTAAACAAAAAACTATTGCACAAAATCAGGTATAATAAATATTACTTCTGCTCAAAAGCTATAATAGAATTGGACCGAAATGGATATAAAGCAGGCAATAATATCTAAACGTTTTATTCTATGCAAAGGCAAATATTTCGACGAGAAAAAATGTATTACTTACAAATTACTTATGTTCGCAGAGATCTCACTAATTCAGGCTTCTTGTCTTGCAGAAATAATCATTCATTTAACATAGAAAGGAGTCGAGGAATCGTAAGAGGTTTTGATATTTCATAGTCTCATTCTATACGTCGATTGGATCACGTAAAACATCGGACACTAATTGCATCTACACCTTCGGACCTTAAATATATAATTGCAACAACATATTTAATTCCGTTTCATTTTTCTAATTATTTATATATATGCCTAATAAATATATTAATCGAATAAGTTGCTTTGCCAAAGAATAAAAGAATCTGAGTATTACAAATCTGAGCATTACATGACAAACGTGCATTACATATATAATGTTACATATAACAAAAGATGAAGATCAAAAAGATCGTACATAAGTTAAATCCACAATGCGGTCATAGAGATGCAGAAGCGGCAAAAGTTCTAAGCAATAATTAACAAAATTCAAAAAGGGGGAAGTGAAAATCCATCTTCTTTACGATGATAAGAAACAAGTCTGCCTCATGCACTACAATATCCCATGCAGCCAGCGATTGGCTTGCCAATGACAGCGGATGGAACGAATTCCGTGACAGAACTGTGCAAAGACAGTACTCCTACACAGCTCTCGTAACGGCATACTATTAGTACTGGGGCGACACTCGTATCACGGCACTATTAATGCACCGCGCTATAGCACACTGGCTACACGGCCGTGGCAATGACACTATCAGCTCACCATAGCTACACGCGTGGCAGTGGCGTAAGCTGACATTTACTAATGAGGAAGCTGTTTCTATACAAATTATATGCGAATATGAAAAATGACTAACCTCAGCAGTTTATTTATTTTGATTCCAAAATAGATACAACGGCACGAAATAAAGGTGTAAGAACTCGATTTTATTATTTTCTATAAACTAACTCGATACGACGATTTTTTCCATAAAGACGTTAATTACATTATCCTAAAAATATACACATTCATTTTATACACATTTTCTTCGATTCATCGTTACAAATTCATGGAATTGAGGGTTATATTAAATATGATGACAGCATGTTATTTAAGAAATTACACAAGGCGCAGTTAGGGACGCAACAGCAAGAATTTTTATTTTATAAGTAATATTGTTGCTATAAATAATATTTTCAGTTTATGACGGGTTGAAAGAAATATATACGACTCTCTCAATAACTATAAATATAGGAAAACGACTATCAAAATGTCTATCAGTATTCACACGTTGAATGTCTACTGACATCTAACGGTTCTAATTTGCATGAAAGCACAGGTTTCCCATTACCAAATGTGACCCTACGTCATTGCTGAGAAGATTCATGAATGGAGCGCTGACACGCGTCTCATAATGGCGCTGGTGCTGCATGATTCACACAACGTGTTACGCTTGTCTAGAACGTGCTGGTAACACGTTCTAGCATTTTAGCTAACGAATCCGGTCACAGATGGCTACGGATCAGCTGACACTCCTCGGAAGTGGCAATATAGTGCCGGTATGGTGTCGCCACCATCTTGCCGTTTGTGATCTGGCATGCTTTTTAGAACATTATTCGGAATTGAATTTGAACACATAGTTACTTTATCGCGACTTTATATGTACATAATTATACATGACTGCATAAAGACAATATCATACACTTTTAAAATCAATTCGATATAAGAATATAAGACGAAGAACTATCCACTCGTAGCAGGAGTAAAAACAGTGTTTAGTATGCAAGGTTCGTTGTAAAATACAATGAAGCAGTTAATATATCAAATGACAGCACGTATTACATTACTGACAGTATAATGATATGAATAGCAAGAAAAACATATTTATTTGATAGATGTTTATAAATTTAAATTTAAAGTTCCAAGTCACATTATATAAATTATTGCATAACAAGGTGATTTAATGTTGTTTCAAATAGGCGTGAAGTACTTACTGGTATTTCTGTCAATGTAATTTCATTTCTGCTGGATACAGTAAAAACACATTTGCAATCTAAGCAAGGTTTCATTAGATCTGGTAGGTTTTCCAAATTTTAGAAAGGGATGCTGCCAGTAGTAGTTGATTCAGCGCCAAATGATAAACATATACAACAAGCAAAGCAACGTAATTTAAAATGATCAAGATAATATAAATTAAACTATTACACTTTTATAATCCATCTAGCGTTTCTGTTCTCTGTAACTTAAAAAGAGTCCTAAGAATGTAACGCAATGTAAAGAAGTTTAGAAAAAAAGAAAGCAGGACTTAATCTCAAATAAAGGAACCTTGGATCTGTTGTATCGTGTTTACCGGCGTGCTGTGTTAACGGATATGATATCAGTTTTAATTTTCTAAACGAGAACAATTAAAAAAAATCTGGAGTCAACACATTGGAAGAAAAATTCTTCCAGTGAAAAATGCTGTATGCATTGAAGTAGCAGCTTCACACCCCCTTGATTTTCTACAGAAAATCTAATGCCATTTTACTCGATTGACTAGAATCAAAACTACGAAACATATTAGGTGGTATACACACGTGCACCCGCGCACACACGCGCAAACGCACACACGAAATCCATCAAGATTAAAGACACAGTGTATGTATTGGAGGATGCGTACAATAAAAAATGATTATTACATGGATAAATTGTAGAATTCCATTTGTGACTGATAATTAGATTATAAACATTTATATGCTTTTATCAGAAATTTAAGTATGTCAAAATTGCAGCACGCAGATGTGTAAATATCACTTTGCGATCTCATTTCATTTTGGCAGTTATACTTATATACAAGCATCGATCCAAGCATGAAGCTTGATAATCTTTAAACTATAAAATAGTTATGAAATATTAGACTTTTTGCTGGCATTACAAAACATATTACAAAAATATATAAAAATATATTTTACTTTAGTTTTTTCTAATATTTTAAATATTTTATATTATCATATCAAATTTTACAAAAAGTAACAAAATTTTTATTGGTAGAAATAATTTTTCCCTAATTAGTTAATATGATGGTTCTCCTTAAGAAGAAGATATTTAATTTTTCAAAGTAAATTTCGACTTCAAATTGACCATTAATTTCTCTAATTTCATTGCTTTTCGTAGATCACCGATAATTTTCAACTTTCCCAATACAACTTTGTCGATGCAAGTTTCAATTCTCCGAAATATATATATTATGTTATTCATAAAATTATTTTGCATTTCTAATTAATTTGAACGTAAAAAGTATTTTTTTTTTATGAGAAAGCATTGCGAGAAAATTTTGAGAATCCATTGTTAATGTTGTACCTAGTGGTTGACTAGGTTCTCCTCTCCCTGCCGCACCTTTTTACCATTTTTAACATCTAAAAACCATGTACCAGCTTAAATTCATTCATATAAAATTCATTCATGTGTTAATTGTAAACCTTTAGTTAATTATTCACATCTGCATTAAACGCATAATGGGTGAAATTGGACATTCCTTCAGTTTTTTAATATTACCTCATCGATTAAAGACTGATTAGTAACAGATTTACTGTCTTTGCAAAATAAAAGCGTACATTGCATCACCCGTTATTTCCAGCTTCCCACTATAATTTTGTGATTGTGAAGCAACTAACATCTCTATCGCAGCCATATGTATACCTGATACAACGCGTTCGTAAGGCAATCTTAAATTGACAGAACTATATTTCTTAACAATGAAATTAGATATATATATAATTTACAGCAGTCTTTGGCAAGACAGCATTCACAGCAAGACCATCATTTTCAAATACATCGGCCCTTCCAAGAGCACACATTAACATTCCAAACTTGGACATTATATAAGCGACACGAGTTTGAAACAACATTCGTTTCATTTTTATACATAGCAGTGCTCTGATATTTACTATATGAGGATTTGTGCCTGATATTTCGACGCGTATCTAATATACACGTAACTAAAACGTAATTCGAAACATACAAAGGATAAGAGGAAATATTCTCCAATATATGACATATATAAATCAACGGATGCAAGGGAGAACACTCAATCTCGGGATAGCGAGACCGGGGCGCCATCCTGAAGTAATCCTATAACGCCGATTCCAGGATGGTGCAAAGAGGAAATGATGAGGGTAGAGAGCATAAAATAGGATTAACATAACTAAAGAAAAGGGAAAAGAAAATCTGTGGAAGCAATGCATTTATTAAGAGGTAATCCTAGAAATATCAAACAACAGATTATACACCATACTGTACCGGCCTTACCGTTCTACCTTGGTACAACGAAACATATTGATATCGTGAGACAAAATAAAAAAAATCGAGAAACTTAAAAAGAAGATAATAATTTAGATTGAACGAATCAACATCACTGATCCCGGCATGTTTAATAGAAAACGCATAACTACGAAACGGTTAGATTATAAGACTGATGCTGGTCGCGGTTCGAGTGGCCCTAGGAGTCCTTCGCCCGCATCACGGCAGGCAATAGGTTGGTGGAGGGCCTGCAGCCGCCCCCACTCCCACCCGCGGCGTAAGCGAGGCTGCTGTGCATATGCTGCTGAGAGGTACTGCCGGCTCATGATTCGGAATCAGCCCCATCGGGTCCATGCAGAAGATTAAAGGTTGGACATGCGGTTCGGAGCCCCCTGTCGATGACACGAAAGGATAGGGAAATAGAAAAGGATACGTAATATAAAGGCGAAAAAGAAAGCCTCGCAAGGAAGCACAGACAGGAAAGAGCAGGATAATGGAAAAGCTACCAATAAGAATAACGTCTAAATTAGCCACATAAAATAGCCACACGTCAGACGTAATGACAGATATTTTGAGCGAGGATACGGCGAAGCTAATGACATTAGAAAACGTTAAAGGGAAACATCAGGCATATAAAAAGAACTGGCATCGAACACTTGATCGACCTAGTGGCGAACATTACAGAGTAAAATTAAGCAACTAAAGGAACAGGAAGTATTCGAGGATAAGCAACGAGATGAGGAAGAGCAGGAAAAACGACAGAAATATGAAAAGATGATGCAAAAAATCGAGAGCGGGAGATATAATCCTGGAATTTAACAAGAAAATAGGTATAGAGAACAAAATGAAGGAGATAAAAGGAACTCCGGAAAAAGAATTTGAAGTAAAATATACAAGTGCAAGTATAATGCCCCAACTAAGGGACAAATAACCGTTGGATTACCAGAGAAGAAATAAAGGAGGACATAAGACGAACATTAAATGACGTCGAAGGAAAGGGTAGTGGTATAAATGTCAAGTTGTTAAAACAAATGCAGAGAGGCAACCAAGTCGCGTTAGTTGAATGTGAACAGGAGCACAGCAAAGAGCTGGAGAAGGTGAAACGACTCAGAACAGCATTGACCTCTTGTCCCTGCTAAGTGCTACCAAGAGTAGATAGATGCTTCAGATGCAATAAACTGGGTCATATCGGCAAAAATTGCAAGGAATTCAAGGATAAAAAGGACACCTACAGAAGATGTGGATTCCAGAATCATACGATGATTGATTGAGTCGCGAACAAACCGAAATGTATTATTTGCAGCGAGGCAGGAAGAAAGAATCCGTACACCAGACACGTTACCGGAGCTTTAATTGTCCGGTCTACAGAAACGATTTGATAGAAAAGAAACAGGAAACGAATATGGAATTGAAAGTTATACAAATCGATCTGAACAGATGCCAAAGCGTGTAAGAAATCATGCAGAAAACGTAAGAATACTGACTGTAAGACGAGAACGGTGACGCTTCGATATGGATAACCGGTGTTAATCGAAAATGTTACACATGTGGCACCACGTACTCCTCGACCGGAATCGTTCATGCAATGCTCGATGGAACAAAAGTTATAAACTGTTACTTTTCACCTATTAGGAACGGAAAGAAATCGAAGAATATATAAACGAAATTGAGGTTAACATAGAAAAGATAGAGAAAGCAAGCAGAATGATAGTCGTAGGAGACCTGATCGAAAAATCGGTAATCTTGGGTAGTAAGGAGAACAACCATAGAGAGGAAAAGATCATCAAAATGACTCTAAGAAACGATCTAATAGCGACGAATCCGAAAGAAAAATATACATACTTTAAGAACCGAATCAAATAAAAAATAGACATAATGTTAATAGGAGGTTGCATATATGCTATGTTGCGTAAAGCAGAAGAGTTTGAGATATTTTCAGCGTCGGACTGTCAATACGTACTACATACCTTCCAGAGTACGAATTACAAGAATAACGAAGAGGGATTTGCAAGCCTCGATGGAAAGAAAGCGAACTGAGGCGATGCAAATAAATGATCGACTTATACAATATATATTTAAGCGATCGCATTTCATAGTGTCTGCGTGTCAAAGCATTAGAGATCTCATGCATTATAGATCGTGATAGCGCATTCCATTTCAACGTTTCAAAGTAGGTAAGATGTAATATTCGATGTAACGCGTAACGTTTATCTGCTGCCATGCTTCAAAAGAATGTGAATCCTAAAGCTTCTTTCAACCGGATAGCATATCTGGATGCCTACGTGTCGATGAAATAGAAATCTAATGCTTCATTCAACGTGATGTCGCAACTCATTTCAATGAGTCATGGTAAATTGCATTATAAATTGCAATATGTTATATTTATCTGCATCTAGACTTTAGAAGGATGTAAATCCTACACTTGCTTGCAACAGAACATCGTTTCCAGATCTCTACTTGTTCATGCAACACATTTCTAATACTTCATGCAGCGCGATGTTCCCTCTCATTTCAACGTTTCAGAGCAAAGAATCTGTAATCATCTATCCATTATGCTTAACTGCTAGAGGTCTTCAATAGAATGTGAATTATATAATTCCATGCAACGGCATGGCGCTCCGTAGTGCCTGCCTGTTAAAGCAATATAGCTAGAATTCTCCATGCAACGCTATGGCATATCCTATTTCATCGTTTCAAAGTAAGTATGCTGTAATCTCTTATGCATAGCACTATGATTATCTGCTTCAAAACTTCATAAGGATGTAAATACTACAGCTGCAGGCTGCAGGATTGCCCTTCGTAGCGTCTACATGTCGAGACAATAGAGTACTTATGCACCATACAATGCAATGACTCATCTCATTTCACCGTTTCGAATTAAGTAAGCTGTAATCTTCCATACATAGCATTATAATCATCTGCTTCTACACTACAAAAGAATGTGAATTCTACAGATGGAATTGGCGTTTCATAGTGTCCGCGTGTAAAAGCAATAGATTTCTACTGCTCCCTGCAACCCAATGACGTAGCTAATTTCAGTGTATCAAAGTAAGTAAGCTGTATTCTTCTGTGCATAACATTATGCTTGTTTGCTTCTGCACTTCAAAGTAAAGTGATTTCTACAGTTCCATCCAACAGGATGGCGCTTCATAAAGTCTGCCTGTAAAAGCGATGGAGCTCTATTGCTCCATGCATTGCGATGGCGCATCCCATGCCAACGTATCAGAGTATGTAAACTGTAATCTTCTAAGCATGGTATTATGCTTATCTGCTTCAAACTTCAAAGGAATGTGAATTCTACAGTTTTTTGGAATGGGATGGCGCTTCGCAGTTTCTGTGATTTAAAGCAATGGAGATCTAACCTCCATGCAACGCGATGGCGCATGTCATGCCAACGTTTCAAAGTACGTAAGCTGTAATCCATGCATACCATTACGGTTATTTACTTCTGTACTATATAAGTTTGTAAATTCTACATATCCATGCAACAGGATGGTGCTTCACAGTGTCTGCGTCTCAAAATTATAGATTTATAATGCTCCATGCAAAGCAATGGCTCATCTCTTTTCAACGGTTCATGGTAAGTAAGCTGTAATCCTCCATGCATCGCATTATGCTTATCTGCTCCTACATTTCAAAAAAATGTGGATCCTACGCTTCCTTAAAAAGGACTTGCGTTTCTAAATGTCTACGTTTCGACGCAATAGAGTTCTAATACATCATTGAGCGCGATGTGGCATCTCATTACAATGTTTCATGATAAGTTGTAATATTCAATGCAACGCGTTATGTTTATCTGCATCTACACTTTACAAAAATGTAAATTCTGCATTTCCATGCAACAGGATGACCCCTCATAATGTCTGCTTGTCGATGCAATGGAGTTCTAATGCTCCATTCATTGCGATGGTGCATCTCACTTGAACGTTTCAAGGGATGTAATCTGTAGACTGCTATGCATAGCAAAATGCTTATCTGTTTCTGCTTTAAAATAATGTGAAATTTACAGTTCCATGCAACGACATGGCGCATCTCCTTTCAACGTATCAAGGTCTATAAAAACGCTGATCGAACGCTGAAATGAGATCTGCCACCGTATAGCATGGAGCATTAGAACTCTACTGCCTTGAGACGCAGGTACTATGAAGCGCCATCCCGTTGCATGGCTTTGTAGAATTCACATTCATTTGAATTGTAAAAGCAGATGAGCATAATGCATTGCATAGAGGATTAAAGCTAATGGAGCATTTATAGAGACGGTAGTATTTAGAATTAGCTATAATATATGAATATTGTAAGTATATGTACTGATTAAAAATCTTTATTTAAAGCGTCATAAAATAGTATAAAATTAGATAGAATTTTGGGTGATATAATGTATTTAGTGGGGATATTCTATTCCCAAATAGCTGAGATATATTATATGTGTAAACATATATACCAAATTGAAAAGTTTATGTAAAATATCATGAAACGATATATAATTAAGTAGGTAGGGTGTTAGATGTAATGTAGTATTTGGAGGGGATATTTTACTTACGTTTATAGAAAGTTCTTGATGTGTTTAAATATATACACTAACCTGAAATGTTTACTTATACTTTTCGCTACGGCAGTCCTTTCCGCGCGAGTAGCGCCACTGAACGGGGCACCGCGCCGTGCAGTGTGCATATTACGCATCTGTAGGTTTCGATGTTTGCACTTACGTCTTTCATTGGCACCTTGGAATTCTCTTGTGTATATACTTTTTTGAGAGCTATGTAACAACTGTTTCGTCATATTATATGAAAAATATAAAAATGAGTATATTTTGAATATTCAGAAATATACATATTAAAAAATTTTACTGTTATTATAAATAAAAATACAGTTGAGTTAGTGAAATATCAAATTATACGTTAATTCTTAGCAATGCAACTCAGTATGGTAAGTTCTAAAGCAGGGTTCCACGCAGAGTCCAATATTACAATATTTACATTCATATCGAGACACGCGTCTCTTGTTTGTCGTAAAGACGATGCATCCTCTATTTCGGTTTTTTTTTCGTGGTTCATACAGTGAAGGAAAATACCATTCTGTTGGCCGTAATGGATTGTTGTTGTCTCTTTGATGATATTAAGATAGCGAAGTGTTATGTAAACCTCGTCTACACCTCAAAAGAATGTAAATGCCAAACTCCGTTGCTACAGAGAAGGGTTTTTAGATGTCTACGCATCGAAGCAATAGTGTTCTAATTCTTCATAAAACGCGATTCAGCACCTAAATTCTATGTTTCATGATAGAATGTAATTCAATGCAACGCGTTATGTATATCTCGTCAATACTTCAAGGGAATGTAAATTCCGCACTTCCTTGGGACGGAATAGCATTCCTAGATGTCTCCGCGGCAAGGAAGTGTGGCATTTACATTCTTTTGAAGTGTAGACGAGATATACATATCGCGTTACATTGATATTACATCTTATCATGAGACATAGAAATGAGATGCGATATCGCGTTCTATGAATCATTAGAACTCCATTCTTCGATATGTAGACATCTGGAATCGCTGTTTCATAGGAAGGAATTGTGCATTTACATTCTTTAGTTAGTGGTAAGGAGATATGCATAATGCGTTGCATTGAATATTACATCTTATCATGAAAGATTGAAGTGAGATGCGACACCGAGTTAAATGATGTATTCAAACTCTATAGCATCGAAAGGTAGTGCATCTAGAAATGCTATGCCTTAGCAAGCATGTATTGAAGCCACATTCTATTGATGGGTAGAAGCGTCTTAAATCGAAATCCCTCTGCAAGGGAGGGTTGGCTTCACATTCTTTTGAAGCGTACAAGAGATAAACATAACGCGTTGAGTTGAATATTACATCTTATATGAAACATTGTAATCAGATGCGACATTGAGTTGAATGAAGTATTTGAACTCTGCAACGTCGACTCGTTGTGCATCTAAAAACGCTATACCTTTGCAAGGAACGTAGAAGCCACATGCTTTTGAGGGGTAGAAACATGTTAAGACGTTATCCCTCTGCAAGGGAGTGCAGGGTTCACATCCTTTGAACGTGCAGAAGAGATAAGCATAATGCGTTGTATTGAAAATTAAATCTTACATTGAACATTGAAATGAGATGCGACATCGCGTTGAATGAAGTATTCGAATTCTATTGCTTCGACAAGCAGACATCTACAAACACTATCCCTTTGCAAGTGTGTGTGGAGTTCACATTCGTTGGAAGTGTAGAATAGATAAATGTAACGCGTTGCATAGAATATTACATGTACTTATAAAATGGACGACAAACGAACAGCCTAATCAAACGTAATAAAACCGATTTTTCAATACTATTATTATTATATTTAACTTATCCTGCAAACTATTAAAATGCCTTTCGAACAGTGTTTACTCACTTTCTTCCACCACAGTTTGCAATACGTATGTTTCATTTACTATCAAAACAGTAAGTATTATCACCCTTCTTTACTTCTTGTAACCTTCAATGGCTTCACGTGACAGGTCGTTGAACTCGTTATAAATTGCTCTATCGTATTACGGAAGAATGAACATACCAATTCATTTTAAAAAATGAAGGTGACCTTCAAATGTCCAACATACCTCCACTTACAAAAAAACTATTTTCATCAACGGATGGGCCCTTTGTGTTGTGCAATTTTATGTCAGCAAAAATTTCTATGAAACTTATAGTTTTGAGAATATCTGAGGTGCTAATTATTACTGTCCAATCCTGTATATTGTTATGGATGTGTCCAGCAAGGCAACGATGAACAAAGTTACATTTAATATTACGATGTTTATTATACTATTTATAATATATTTATTTTTCTGGAATTTAGCCAAAAAACAGTGTTCACGATGTCGGCAGATGATTGTATTTGCTTTAGAATTACAAAAGCCAACAATATCGAAAGTAGAATATTTCTTTACTCCGCTGACCGAAGCACTGGAAACATTAAGTAAAGTGCGTGCCTTTCAAAACAGTCAGATGCAAATTACGATACAACGGTTCTGAGAAATGGTACGTGTCACTCTTCTTTAATTTCCGTCTTTTTAGTCAGAGAAAATCTAATTGAAGTATCCGCAAAATTTAAGGACAAGAAAGTTATTATAATCTTACGTAACATATATGATGGTGATAAAGGATAAGTATACGGAACTGAAAATGGAATGTAACGAGCAGAAAAAGAAACTGATAGAACTGCAAACTAGATTGATACATCCCTCAAATGATTCTACATCAATAAAATCTGTTAAACAAAGAACTATTGCAAAAGTCAGGTATAATCAATATTATTCTGCTCAAAAGCTATAATAGAATTGAACCGAAATGGATATAAAACAGGCAATTATATCTATACGTTCTCATCTATACAAAGGCAAATATTTCAAAGAGAAAAAATGTATTACATACTAATTACTTATGTTCGCAGAGATCTCACTAATTCAGGCTTCTCGTCTTGCAGAACTAATCATTCATTTAACATGGAAAAGGGTAGAGAAATAGTAAACTGTTATTACATATTTCATAGCCTCACTCGATACGTCAATTGCATCACGTAAGACATCGGACACTAATGCCATCTACACCTTTAGACCTTAAATATATAATTGCAACAACATATTTAATACCGTTTTAACAACATTTTTCTAATTATTTATATCTATGCTTAATAAATATATGTTAATCGAATAAGTTGCTTTACCAAGGAATAAAAGAATTTGAGGATTACAAATCTGAGCATTACATAACAAACGTGCATTACATATATAATGTTACATGTAACAAAAGATGAATATCAAAAAGATCGTACATAAGTTGAAAGCACAATGCGGTCATAGAGATACAGAAATGGCAAAAATTCCAAACAATACTTATCAAAATTCAAAAAGGGGGAGTGAAAGTCCATCTCCTTGACGATGATAAGAAACAAGTCTGCCTCATGTACTATAATATCTCAAACAGCCAGCGATTGGCACATTAATGACAACGGATGGAACGAATTCCGTGGCAGAACTGTGCTAAAACAGTGCTCCTGCTCAGCTCTTGTAACGGCATACTCTTAATTCTGGAGCGACACTCGTATCAGGACACTATTAAAGCACCGCGATAAAGCACACGGGCTACATGGCCGTGGCAATAACACTATCAGCTCACCATAGCTACAAGCGTGGTAATGGCGTAGGATAACATTTATTAATGGGAAAGCTGTTTCCATAACAATTGTAAACGAATATGAAAAATGACTAAACTAAGCAATTTATTTATTTTGATTCCAAAATAGATACAACGACACGAAACAAAGACATAAGAACTCGATTTTATTATTTTCAGTAAGCTAGCTAGATACGGCGATTTTTTCCATAGAGTCGTTAATTACTTTAGCATAAAAATATATACATTTATTTTATACATATTAAGACATTTCACAAGACGAAGTTAGGGACGCAACAGCAAGACTTTTTATTGTATAAGCAATATTTTATTTTATGAATAATATTTATAGTATATGTCGGGACGAAAGAAATATATCTGACTCGCTCAATAACTATAAATGTAGGAAAATGACTATCAAAATGTCTATCAATACTCATATTGTACAACATCTACTGACATCTAACGGTTTTAATTTAGATAAAAACACAGGTTCCCCATTGCGAAATGTGACCCTACGTCATTGCTGAGAAGATTCATGAATGGAGCGATGACACGCGTGTCACGATGGTGCTGGTGCTGCGCGATTCACACGGCGTGTTACGCTTGTCTAGAATGTGCTGGTAACACATTCTGGCATTTTAGCTAACGAATCTGGTCACAGATAGCTTCGTATCAGCTGACATTCCTCGGAAGTGGCAATATAGTGGCGGTATGGTGTCACCATCATCTTGTCGTTTGTTACCTGGGATGCTTTTTAGAGCATTATTCGAAATTGAATTTGAGCACATAGCTACTTAATTGTGAATTTGTGTGTACATAATTATACATGACTACATAAAAACAATATCATACACTTTTATAATCAATGCAATATAGGAATATAAAACGAAGGACTACCCACTCTTATCAGGAGTAAAATCAATGTTTGATACTCAAGGTTCGTTGTAAATTACAATCAAGCAGTTAATATATCAAATCACAGCACTTAATAAATCACTGAAAGTATAATGATATGAATATTAAGCAAAACATATTTATTTGTTAGATACTTATAAATTAAAATTTAAAAGTCCAAGTCACGTGTAATATGTTCTTGTTTAACAAGGTGATTTAATGTAGTTTCAAATAGGCGTGGAGAACTAGCTGGTACTTCTGTCAAATATAACTTACTGTGCAATGTAATTTCATTTCTGCTGGATACATTAAAAACACATTTGCAACCTAAGCAAGGTTTCATTAGATCTGGTGGATTTTCCAAATTTTAGGAAGGGATGATGGTAGTAGTAGTTGGTTCAGCGCCAGGTGATAAACATATACAACAAGCAATGTACAACGTAAACGGATTTAAAATGTTCAAGATTATATAAATTAAACTATTACACTTTTATAATCCATATAGCGTTTCTGTTCCTTGTAATTTACAAAGAGTCTTAAGAATGTAACGCAATGTAAAGAAGTTTGGAAACAAAGAAAGCAGGCCTTAGTCTCAGATGAAGGAACCTTGGATCTGTTGGATATCGTGGTTACCGGCGTGCTATGTTAAGGGATATGTCATTCAGTTTTAATTTTCTAAACAAGAACAATTGAAATAATCTGGACACATTGGGAGAAAAATTCTTCCACTGAAAAATGCTGTATGCAGTGCAAGAGCAGCTTCACATCTCCTTAATGTTCTACAGAAAATCTTACGCTATTTTACTCGATTTACAAGAATCGAAACCATGAAACATATTATGTGGTATTTCTGCAACTGCTACCATATACACATGTGCGCGCGCTCATACAGACACGCGCGCCCGCGCGCACACCCAGACACACGGGCATACGAAATCCATCAATATTAAAGATAGTGTGTATGTATTGGAGGATGCGTACAATAAGAAAGGACTATTACATGGATAAATTGTAGAATTCCATTTGTAATTGATAATTAGATTATAAACATTTATATGCTTTTATCGGAAATTTAAATTCATCAAAATTGCAGCACGCAGGTGCGTAAATATCACTTTGCGATCTCATTTCATTTTGGCAGTTATACTTATACATAAGCATTCATCCAGGCATAAAGCTTGATAATCTTTCAACTATAAAATAATTATAAAACATTAGACTTTTCCTGGTATTGGTCTATTTTATCATTTTCGGAACTTGTGAAGCAGCTAGAACTATAACAACAAAGTACTTTATATCTTTGCTCATTGTCTAAAAAAAAAAAATTAAATGTGAACAACTATGTTCATTTTATTATAAATGTATGAGTAAAGATCAATCTACATAATTAAATATTTTCAAACGTAATTTGTTTAATTCTTATCATATAACGTTACGAAATATATTAGAAAAATATATAAAAACATATTTTACATTAGTTTTTTTAATATTTAAAATATTTTATATTATCGTATTAAACTTTTACAAAAAGTAACAAAATTTTTACAAGTAGGAATGATTTTTCCTTAATTAGTTAATATGTCGGTTTCTTTTAAGAAGACGGTATTCAATTTTTCAAAGTAAGTTTCGACTTTAAATTGACCATTAATATCTCTTATTTCATTGCTTTTCGTAGATCAGCGCTAATTTTCTACTTTTCCATTACAACTTTGCCGATGCAAGTAATAGTTCTCCGAAAGATATATAATATTATATTACTAGTAAACTTATTTTGCATTTCTAATTAATTTGAACGTAAAAAATTTTTTTATGAGAAAGCATTGCGAAAAAATTTTGAGAATCCATTTTTAATGTTGTACCTAGTGGTTAACTGGGTTCTTCTCTCCCTGCTGCATCTTTCTACCATTTTTATGATCCAAAAACCGTGTACCAGCTTCGTCACCATTAAAATTTACGAAATTTACATATTGTAAATTTTTGCAAAAGTGATGTTAATTAACTCTTGAATTGTGGTTGCTCGAGCAATTAATCAGACTGATCTATGATGTGTTGTAATGTACGAGTTCTAATAAATTTTTTTTTTAACATAATGAACAATATAGTATTTGAGCTTACAGTCTTGTTAACAAACTCGCTGTTTAAATTAGTTTGGATGACGATTAATATTTGCATGATCTTTTCCTCTGATTTATTTGTATAATTTGTCCGTTCTTTTCAATTGTCATATATAATTATCCAAATCTGTCTGTTCCAAATTCTCCTCTAGGAAGGAATCAGGCAACAATTTATCTTATCAATAATATTTATATTTTGTAAAGTAAATTGATTTGTATACTAAAATATAAATTATACATTCATGTATGAATTGTAAACCTTTAGTTAATTATTCACACCTGGATTACACGCATAATACGGGTAAAATCAGACATTCCTTCAGTTTTTTATTATTACCTCATCGATTAAAGACTGATTAGTAACAGATTTACTGTCTTCGCAAAATAAAAGTGTACATTGCATCACCCATTATTTCCAGCTTCCCACTATAATTTTGTGATTCTTGCTGGTGTTGCTTGTGATTAATAATCCATAAATTATCGACGACTGGAGTTACCAACAACCGATAACGTATGATATCATACACGAGTGGTGTAACCAATAGTAGGTAACTCAAGAGTTGTCAGCGACTGGAGTTTCCTGCGATCGATAACTCACGATACATCGACAGTAGGTGATGCATGAGGTCGATAACTGATGATATTATAACGGCCGGTATTACTAGTAGTCGGTAATTCAAGAACTATCGACGAATGACATTGCCTACTATCGGTAATCCATCTCTTACTTGGTTCAACTTAATATATCATCCTCTAAAATTAATTTAAACCAAGCTAACCCCAGTTACACCTAATCTGATTTACCCTGCCTTCACTCAAATCTAACCCAACCTAACACAAACGAACTATCCCTCTTTTAAATATAAACAAATCAAACCTACGCTTTCTTAAATCTATCCCAACATAACCGAACAACCTAACAAACATTCCCAAACATAACCCAACCTTAACTGACCTAGCGTAACCTAACTAAATCTAACGTAACCACACTTCCATCTCGGGAGGGAAGTAACCTTCGAAACTTTCCCAGGGATGAGGCTATGCAGTAAATCTTCCGCAGTTTTGGAATGGCAGAGATCCGCTCCGATTGAACACTTATTCATGTAACGTAATGTAATGATCGGTGGGTTCAATCGGAGCGATTCCGCATCGAATACAGGAGCGCCTTCGGCGAAATGAAAACGAATTGTCGGAAAAGAATAAAACTTTACTAAAAAATGGTACGGAAGTCGGATATTTCAACGCGTTTCTAATATATATCTAACTAAAACTTCTAATAACTAACTAATATATCTAACTAAAACTAAACTTATATATATATGTCAAATATTGGAAAATATTTCCTCTTATCCTTTGTATTTTTCGAATTACGTTTATATATATATATATATATATATATATATATATATATATATATATATATATATATATATATATATATATATATATATATATATATATATATTAGAAACGCGTTGTTAAGTATATATATATATATATACTTTTAAGTCTCTTACTTAAAAGTGGAATACAGGTTCTGATAAAGTTGGCTTCCTGAATTGGAGGAGTCCTCATTGAGGTGCGAGGTAAACAAGGGTGTTCATTTTTTGTACGAGCGAGGTAGATATACTCGTTAATGGGAGTGAGGCAATAGTGCTCGTCGGTGAGACTGAAACAGCGATGACTGGTGTGAACGAGCCACGTATACTGGTCGGTTCGAGTGACACAGCGGTACTTGGTAGTGTGTGAGCGTGTGCAGGTGTGCGCGCATGAACGCTGCCGGTTGTCGGTGCTGTAGGCGAGTGCGGCAGGTTGCCTGAGTCCAGGGGTTGATGATGGAAGTTCGAGAAGGCTCATGTGTGGAATGAGTGGCAGGGGCTACGCACGACGTTACACTTAGAGATGCTATCCCGTTGCATGAATTTGTGGAACTCACATCCCTTTCAAGAGCAGAAGCAGATAAGTATAATGCAATGCATAGAACATTACAAATAACTTACCTTGTAACGTTGAAATGAAATGGGCTCTCGCGTTGCATGAAGCATTGGAACTCTCATACATTGGCACGCAAACACTACGACACGCCTTCACATTGCATGCAACCGGATTCATAGGATACGTAAGTATCGAAGAAATAGAGTTCTAACGCTTCATGTATCGCGATGACACATATCATTCCAACATTCCAAAGCAAGTAAGTTGTAATCTTCTAAGCATAGTATTATGCTTATATATTCCTACACTTCAAAGGAATGTGAATTCTACAGTTCCATGCAATGCCATGTATAGCATTATGCTTATCTACTTGTATACTTTGAAATTTTCTTTTCTTCTAAACACCAAGTGGCCAGAAAGCCTCTAACAGAGAACGAACTGAACATTTTTATTGGTGTCCTGCTTATATTGGTTGTAGCGCCTCTTCCTGAAATTAGATTATATTGGTTTTAAAAGGAAATGTATACAAACGATCGAATAAAAAACGCGGTGAAGCGCAACCGGTTTATATCGATACTTTTCATTTCACCATTATTTCCACGGCTAGGACTGAGGATCGTTTGTATAAACTCTCGCTCAGGCGGCAGCGCGTGAGCACTTGATGCCGAATGCTTGACTAATGGGTATAAACAAACGATAACCTTAATACACTGTATCCGTTTCGTTTGGACTGTCGAAATGATAAAAGCAATGCATTTGTATACAATGTATAAACATAAAATAATGGGATGGGAATGCCAGAGAGGCGAAAGAGCAAATACAAGGCGAGTGTCATTCTGAAAAAGCCACGGGAGTATAAAGACCTATTGCAGCAGAGAGAATTCAGTTTTATAGTGACTATTTTCAAAAAGTTTTGGTATCCATCAGCTAAAAATGTTGAGAGGACGAACAGATAGTGACTCGTCGAGAGAGCTATTTGTACCACGCTCAGGAGAACAGTAGAGGAATTACAATAATGAAATGGAAAGACAAGAGGGATGTTTTAGTTCTTTCGATCAAGCATTCTGACGAAATGAAATCTGTAATAACAAGAACAGGGGTATCCTGCAAACCAAAAATTATTACTGATTATAATAAAGGTAAAACAGCGATTGATCTGTCTTATCAAATGGGTGCTTACAGCAGTCATGTGACCTTAGAAGGTCACTAAAATGGTATAGAAAATTGGCATTCGACCTTATTTTGAATATTGTCGTCGTAAATGCGTTACATATGTTCCAAAATGTAACAGGAAGAAAGATGTCAATTACAACATTCCGAAAACAATTGGTAAATGCTCTCACACGACATTCACACGAGGAAACCCCAATTAAGGTCTATACCAGTGGACGAATTCACAAATTTCATAAGAAGAAAGGAAAGGCGCGTGAAGTACGAAAATATTATGTTGAATGTTACAGCACAAACAAAAGAATGTTCGGACGCCAGTTAGCGAAGAGAATGACAAAGAAAATTACTATATACTATAATATGTGCAAATCACAACTACATCTTTGTTTTAAATGTTTTAATATACTTCATTAAATATTAGCACAAATTTTTTAATTGTTATTAATAATTTAATCCTTTACAATGCCGGTCTCATGCACCGATGTCGATCATACAAGAAGTTCGCTGTCAGTCCCTAAAATCCACGTTGTCCAAACGAAAAGTCGATTGTCAGTCCCTGGGGACTGACGCCGCTTGAACGGAAAGTTCACCGTCAGTCCCTGGGGACTGACTTGGCACTCAACGTGTTAAGTCCGGTGAAAATATTGTAATTGACGGAATCATGGTTCCATGGCGAGGACGCCACAGTTTTTGCTAATATATCCCAAGAAAGCGGAATAAATATGATATAAAACTTTGTACTTGTGTCCCTTTCGCTGAGAAATTTCTGCAAAAAGTAGCATTTATTTGGTACAGTAAAAATTAATACAAAATTTCTTCTGCTGCAGGCCAAACGGAAACTGCAACGGAGTGGCTTTAAGTATTTTCAAAATCGGAGCGGCTTTAAATCTTTATGTGGATGGATAAGAGTGGGTATGCATTGTAGCCACTTCTGAAAACCACAAATGTGTTATTGTCCAGGGTAGTAATAATAATTTAAAGCCGGACACAGTGTTCCTTTATAACAAAGCTAAGAAGAGGTTTGAGCATCCGACCAGATGTCTTCTTATCCCAGTTCATTACGCAGAACAGTAAAGTGGTGTAGAAAAATAGTTATCGAATTAATATGCGGGACTTCTCTCGTCAATGTCTGTCATATACATAGAAAATGGTGTACCACAGGTATGAAAATATTAAACAACCGCGAAAAAATTATTGATTATCTCCTCAGTACAGTGGATCATCGCAGTGAACAAACGGTCATCTGAAACTGAAGCAGTGCCCAAGAAACATACATATTTTCTGCGGTCGTTCCAAGGATGCGCGAAAAAACGAGATAACGATGTAAAGAATGTTATAGACGTATGTCTAGAATAAATGGTAACCAGTATGCCACGAATAAGGCGATAAAAGTAAAAACCTGTTTTAACCGATGTAAGGGCCAACCGGAACTCTACTCAACATGTTTAATAAAATTACATTAAAAAATTAAATAATTATGTTAGGTTTATAATATTGATTTGTTATGTTTTAAATATGAAATATATAATTAATGTTAAATATTAATTATAATGTCCGTTTATAATGCTGAGAATCGAAGAATAAATCTACTTTGTACTATCTACTTTGTGAAATATAAGTTCGACTCATCGTGATGCACGCTGGCCCACGAAATAGGCGCACGTGTAACTCACCGAAGATGGACACTGCTTCATGGAACAGACACGTGTGACCCATCTGTGATGCACGCCGGCGTCAACGTGCTAAGCGTACAAATCAGATATGCCATCGCATTGTGTGGAGCATTAGATCACTACAGCTTTGATAAGCAGACAATATGAAACCCCAGCCCGATGTAAGGTACAGTCGAATTTACATTTGTTTGAAGTGTAGAAGCAGATAAGCATAATGCTCTGCGTAGAAAATACAGCTCACTTACTTTGAAACGTTGAAATGAGATGCGAAATCGCATTGCATGGAGCAATAGGACTCTACTCCTTTGACACGAAGGAAGAGTGAAACGCCATCCCGTTGCATGGAACTGTAGATTTCACATTCCTTAGAAGTGTAAAAGCAGTTGAGTATATTACTTTGCATAGTAGATTACAGATTACCCACCTTGAAACGTTGGAATGAAATTCGCCATGGCATTGCATGGAGCCCTAGAACCCTACTGTTTTGAAACGCAGACACTGTAGAGCTCCATCCCGTTGCAGGGAACTGTAGAATTCACATTCTCTTGAAGTTTACAAGAAGAGAAGCACAATGCTATGCATGGAGGAATAGAGTTTACTTAGATTGAAACGTTGGAATGAGATTCACCCCCGTACTGAATGGGGCATTAGAACTCCGTTGCTCTGACACGTAGACATTATGAAGCTTCTTCCTGTTGCGTGGAACTGTAGAACTTGCATTCTTTTAGAGTAGAAGCAGACGGTATAATGCCATGCATAGTAAATTACAGCTTACTTACTTCTATATGTTGAAATGAGATGCGCTATCGCATGGCATAGAGCACTAAAACCCTACTTCCTTGACACGCAGACACTATGCAGACGGACCCCGATAACATAATGCTATGCATATAAGGTTACTGCTTACAAAGTTTGTAACGTTGAAATGAAATGGCCCATTGCATTGCATATAGCATTAGAGCTCTATTGTTACGACACGCAGACAATTCGAAGCGCAATCCCGTTTCAAGAAACTGCATAATTCACATATCTTTGAAGTGTAAAAGCTAACAAGCGTAATCCTATGCATAGAATGTTTCAGCTTACTTACTCGGAAACATTGATGTGAGATTTGCCACCGCAAGTCATGGAGCATTAGGACCCTGCTGTACCAACAGGCAGACTGTATGAAGGGACATCTTGTTGCATGGACATGTAGAATTCACATTCTTTTGAAGTGCCAAAGCTGATTAGCATAATACTATGCATAGAAGAATACAGCATACTTACTTTGAATCGTAGAATGAGTTGCACAATCGCATCGGATGGAGCAATAGAACTCCATTGCTTTAAAACGCAGACACTATGAAGCGCCAGTCCATTGCATGGATCTGTAGAATACACGTTCTTTAGTATTGAATTATTGGTAACAATAATAAATGAAAAGCTGCCCAGAGTTCTTTACAGTCTTTAGCATTATTCTTAAAGTTTGAAGGCACGTCCGTACGTATTGTAAGCTCTACTAATTTTGCGGACTCTGCATAGGAAATTTAGGGTCCTCCCCACCAAGAAAGAATTGACAACGCAAAGTCTGCACGTGTTATTCTTTCAGGCCTCTAGGTATGAACAGTCGGGAACCCTACTCGAACTGATAGAACTATTCTACAGTTTATATACTGGATTCTATTTCTTAACACAAAATCCACTTTTGTTCCGCCGTTGGCATGTGAAATAATGCAACACAGACAACCATAGAATCACATTCTTTTCAAATGTAGAAGCAGATAAGCATAATGCGATGCATAGAGGATTACAGCTTACTGACTATGAACCGTTGAAAAGAGATGAGCCATCACTTTGCATGAAGCATTATAAATCTATAATTTTGAGACGCAGACACTGAAGCACCATACTGTTGCATGGATATGTAGAATTTACAAACTTATATAGTCCAGAAGTAGATAACCGTAATAGTATGCATGGATTACAGTTTACGTACTTTGAAACGTTGGCATGATATGCGCCATCGCGTTGCATGGAGGTTAGATCTCCATTGCTTTAAATCACAGAAACTGGGAAGCGCCATCCCATTCCAAAAAACTGTAGAATTCACATTCCTTTGAAGTTTGAAGCAGATAAGCATAATACCATGCTTAGAAGATTACAGTTTACATACTCTGATACGTTGGCATGGGATGCGCCATCGCAATGCATGGAGCAATAGAGCTCCATCGCTTTTACAGGCAGACTTTATGAAGCGCCATCCTGTTGGATGGAACTGTAGAAATCACTTTACTTTGAAGTGCAGAAGCAAACAAGCATAATGTTATGCACAGAAGAATACAGCTTACTTACTTTGATACACTGAAATTAGCTGCGTCATTGGGTTGCAGGGAGCAGTAGAAATCTATTGCTTTTACACGCGGACACTATGAAACGCCATTCCATCTATAGAATTCACATTCTTTTGTAGTGTAGAAGCAGATGATTATAATGCTATGTATGGAAGATTACAGCTTACTTAATTCGAAACATTGAAATGAGATAAGTCATTGCATTGCATGGTGCATAAGTACTCTAGTGTCTCGACATATAGACGCTACGAAGGGCAATCCGGTTGCATGGAGCTGTAGTATTTACATTCTTATGAAGTTTTAAAGCAGGTAAGCATAGTGCTATGCATAAGAGATTATAGCATATTTACTTTGAAACGATGAAATGGGATATGCCATAGCGTTGCATGGAGAATTCTAGCTCTATTGCTTTAACAGACGGAGCGCCATGCCGTTGCGTGGAATTATATAATTCACATTCTATTGACGACCTCTAGCAGTTGAGCATAATGCTATGGATAGATGATTACAGATTCTTTGCTTTGAAACGTTGAAATGAGAGGGAACATCGCGCTGCATGAAGTATTGGAAATGTGTTGCTTGGACACGTAGAGATCTGGATACGATATTCTGTTGCAAGCAAGTGTAGGATTCACATCCTTCTAAAGTCTAGATGCAGACAAATATAACATATTGCATAGAATATTGCAATTTACCATGATTCATTGAAATGAGTTACGACATCATGTTGAATGAAGCATTAGATCTCTATTTCATCGACACGTAGACATCCAGATATGCTATCCCCTTCAAAGAAACTTTAGGATTCACATTCTTTTGGAGCGTGGCATCAGATAAACGTTACGCGTTACATCGAATATTACATATTACCTACTTTGAAACGTTTAAATGGAATGCGCTATCACGATCTATGGTGCATGAGAACTGTAATGCTTTAACACGCAGACACTGAAACGCGATCGCTTTTATATATATAAGCGATTCCTGTCGCTTAGGAAGGGCGACACGGACGTTGGCGGGGGAATTGTTGTTAAATATTAATTTTCAGTAACGTAGCAGGATTTCCGGAGGTTCGCTTACCTGGGGCCTAATGGTCATGGCCATTTGGGCCGCTGGGCCCAGGTCCCCGGTAATCCTCGGTTTATGGCGTTATGGACGTGCTATCGAGGACGTTGACTGAAGTTTATTTTTCTGTTACTTAAAAAATATTAAAAGCTAAAACGTCTCCTCAAAGATAGCTTACTTATCCTGCACACCATAAACCGTGCTAGCTATTTCTACAGTGAATATTACTTTATTGTTACTGCTGCCAGCCGCTACATATTCATCGATTTCTTTCCGTTCCTGTTAGGCGAAAAGTAACAGCTTATAACTGTTGTTCCTTCGAGCATTGCATGAACGATTCCTGTCGAGGAGTACGTGGTGCCACATGTGGAACATTTTCGATTAACATCGGTTATCCATATCGGAGCGTCACCGTTCTTGTCTTGCAGACAGTATTCTTACATTTTCTGCATGATTTCTTACACGATTCGCCATCTGTTCAGATCGATTTGTAGAACTTTCAATTCCATATTCGTTTCCTGTTCTTTTCTATCAAGGCGTTTCTGTAGACCGGACAATTAAAGCTCCGGTAACGTGTCTGGTGTACGGATTCTTTCTTCCTGCCTCGCTGCAAATAATACATTTCTGTTTGTTCGCGACTCAATCAATCATCGAATGATTCTGGAATCCGCATCTTCTGCAGATTTCCTTTTTATCCTTGACTTCCTTGCAATTTCTGCCGATATGTCCCAGTTTACTGCATATGAAGCATTTATCTACTCTTTGTAGCACTTAGCAGGGACAAGATGTCAATGCTGTTCTGAGTCGTTTTACCTTCTCCAGCTCTTTGCTGTACTCCTGTTCACATTCAACTAACACGACTTGGTTGCCTCTCTACATTTGTTTTAACAACTTGACATTTATACCGCTATCCTTCCCTTCGATTTCATTCAATGTTCGTCTTATGTCCTCCTTTATTTCTTCTCTGGTAATCCAACGGGTATTTGTCTCTTAGTTGGGGCATTATACTTGTACTCGTATATTTTACTTCAAATTCTCTTTCCGGAGTTCCTTTTATCTCCTTTATTTTGTTCTCTATACCTGTTTTCTTGTTAAATTCCAGGATTATATCTCCCGCACTCGATTTTTTTGCATCACCTTTCATATTTTTATCGTTTTTCCTGCTTTTCCTCATCTCGTTGCTTATCCTCGAATACTTCCTGCTCCTTTAGTTGCTTAATTTTGCTCTGTAATGTTCGCCACTAGGTCAAGCAAGTGTTCGATGTCAGTTCTTTTTATATGCCTGATGTTTCCCTTTAACGTTTTGTAATATGTCATTAGCTTCGCCGTATCCTCGCTCAGAATATCTGTCATTACGTCTGACGTGTGGCTGCCTATTCTTCTATTCGAGAATTTAGACGTTATTCTTATCGGTAGCTTTTCCATTATCCTGCTCTTTCTTTTTGGTTCCCTTACTTCGGCTCCTAATGCTTCTCCTTTCCTGTCTGTGCTTTCTTCCGAGGCTTTCTTTTTCTCCTTTATATTACGTATCCTTTTCTATTTCCCTATCATTTCGTGTCATCGACAGGGGGCTCCGAATCGCCTGCCCAACCTTTAATCTTCTACAAGGACCCGATGAGGCTGATTCCGAATCATGAGCCGGCAGAACCTCTCAGCAGCATGTACACAGCAGCCTCGCTCATGCCGCGGCTGGGAGTTGGGGGCGGCTGCAGGCCCTCCACCAACCTATTGCCTGCCGTGATGAGAACGAAGGACTTCCTGGGCCATTCGAACTGCGACCAGCATCAGTCTTATATTCTAACCGTTTCGTAGTCATGCGTTTTCTATTAAGCTTGCCGGAATCAGTGATATTGATTCGTTGAATCTAAATTATTGTTTTCTTTTTAAGTTTCTCGATTTTTTTATTTTCTCTCACGATATCAATACGTTTCGTTGTACCAAGGTAGAACGGCAAGGCCGTAACAGTATGGTGTATAATCTGTTGTTTGATATTTCTAGGATTTCCTCTTAATAGATGCAATGATTCAACAGATTTTCTTTTCCCTTTCCTTTAGTTACGTTGGTGCTATTTTATGCTCTCTACCCTCCACATTTCCTCTCTGCACCATCCCGGAATCGGCGTTATAGAATTACTTCAGGATGGCACCCCGGTCTCGCTACCCCGAGATTGAGTGTTCTCCCTTGCATCTGTTATATGCATATCAGAGAATATTTTAGTTACGTTTATATTAAATACGCGTCGAATTATCAGGCACAAATCCTCATATAGTAAATATTAGAGCACTACTATGTGTAAAATTGAAACGATTGTTGTTTCAAACTCGTGTCGCTTATATAATATCCAAGTTTGGAATGTTAATGTGTGCTCTTGGAAGGGCCGATGAATTTGAAAATGATGGTCATGCTGTGAATGCTGTCTTGCCAAAGACAGCAGTAAACTATATATATTTCTAATTTCATTATTAAGAAATATAGATCTCTCAATTTAAGATTGCCTTACGTACGCGTTGTTTCAGGTATACATATGGCTGCGATAGAGATGTTAGTTGGTTCACAATCACAAAATTATAGTGGGAAGCTGAAAATAATGAGTGATGCAATGTTCGCTTTTATTTTGCAAAGACAGTAAATCTGTTATTAATCAGTCTTTAATCGATAGGGCAATATTAAAAAACTGAAGGAATTGACTGTCTGATTTCACCCATTATGCGTTTAATGTTGATGTGAATAATTAACTAAAGGTTTACAATTAACACATGAATGATTTTACATGAATTAATTTAAACTGGTACATAGTTTTCAGATGTTAAAAATGGTAAAAAGGTGCGGCAGGTAGAGGAGAACCTAGTCAACCACTAGGTACAACATTAACAATGAATTCTCAAAATTTTCTCGCAGTGCTTTCTCATAAAAAAAAAAATACTTTTTACGTTCAAATTAATTAGAAATGCAAAACAATTTTACTAATAACATAATATATATATTTCGGAGAATTGAAACTTGCATCGACAAAGTTGTATTGGGAAAGTTGAAAATTATCGGTGATCTACGAAAAGCAATGAAATTAGAGAAATTAATGGTCAATTTGAAGTCGAAATTTACTTTGAAAAATTAAATATCTTCTTCTTAAGGAGAACCATCATATTAACTAATTAGGGAAAAATTATTTCTACCAATAAAAATTTTGTTACTTTTTGTAAAATTTGATATGATAATATAAAATATTTAAAATATTAGAAAAAACTAAAGTAAAATATATTTTTATATATTTTTGTAATATGTTTTGTAATGCCAGCAAGAAGTCTAATATTTCATAACTATTTTATAGTTTAAAGATTATCAAGCTTCATGCTTGGATCGATGCTTATATATAAGTATAACTGCCAAAATGAAATGAGATCGCAAAATGATATTTACACACCTGCGTGCTGCAATTTTGACGTATTTAAATTTATGATAAAAGCATATAAATGTTTATAATCTAATTACCAATCACAAATGTTTGAATTAAAAACAAAATTATCCATGTAATAATCATTTTTTATTGTAGGCATCCTCCAATACATACACAGTGTCTTTAATCTTGATGGATTTCGTGTGTACGTTCGCGCGTGTTTGTGTATGGTAGCATTCGCAGAAATACCATCTAATAGGTTTCGTAGTTTCGATTCTAGTCACTCGAGTAAAATGGCATAAGATTTTCTGTAGAAAATCAAGGGGATGTGAAGCTACTATTGCACAGCAGACAGCATTCTTCACTGGAAGAATTTTTCTTCGAATGTGTTGACTCCAGATTTATTTGAATTGTTCTCGTTTAGAACATTAAAACTGAATGACATGTCCCTTGACACAGCAGGCCGGTAACCACGATACCCGGCAGATCCAAGGTTCCTTTATCAGAGATTAAGGTCAGCCTTCTTTGTTTCCAAACTTCTTTACATTGCGTTACATTTTTAAGACTCTTTGCAAGTTACAAAGAACAGAAACGCTACATGGATTAAAAAAGTGTAATAGTGTAATTTATATAATCTTGAACATTTTAAATCCGTTTACGTCGCTTTGCTTGTTGCATATGTTTATCATCTGGCGCAGAACCAACTACTACTGCCATCATTCCCTTTTAAAATTTGGAAATTACACCAGATCTAATTAAACCATGCTTAGATTGCAAATGTGTATTTACTGTATCCAGAAGAAATGTAATTACATTGACAGAAGTACCAGCTAGTTCTCCATGCCTATCTGAAATAACATTATATCATCTTGTTAAACAATAATATATTAAATGTGACTTGGTCATTTAAATTTGAATTTATAAACATCTAACAAATAAATATGTTTTTCTTACTATTCATATCATTATACTTTCAGTGATTTATTATGTGCTGTCATTTGATATATTAACTGCTTAATTGTATTTTGCAACGAACCTTGCACACTAAACACTGTTTTTACTCCTGATACGAGTGGATAGTTCTTCGTCTTATATTCTTATATCGCATTGATTATAAAAGTGTATGATATTACTTTTATGCAGTCATGTGTAATTATGTACATACAGATTCGCGATTAAGTAGCTATGTATTCAAATTCAATTACGAATAATGCTCTAGAAAGCATCCCAGATAACAAACTGCAAGATGGTGGCGATACCATACAGCACTATATTGCCACTACTGAGGAGTGTCATCTGATCCGTAGCCATTTATGACCGAATTCATTAGCTAAAATGCCAGAACGTGTTACCAGCACGTTCTAGGCAAGCGTAGCACACCGTGTGAATCGCGCAGCACCAAGACCATCGTGATATGCGTGTCATCGCTCCATTCATGAATCTTCTCAGCAATGACGTAGGGTCACATTTGGTAATAGGGAACCTCTGCTTTCATACAAATTAGAACCGTTAGATGTCAGTAGATGTTCAACATATGAGTATTGATAGACATTTTGATAGCCGTTTTCCTATATTTATAGTTATTGAGAGAGGCGTATATATTTCTTTCGACTCGTCATAAACTATAAATATTATTTATAAAATAATATTACTAAGAAAATAAAAATTCATGCTGTTGCGTCCCTAACCTCGCCTTGTGTAATTTCTTAAATAACATGCTGTCATCGTATTTAATAAAACCCTCAATTGCATGAATTTGTAACGATGAATTGAAGAAAATATATATAAAATAAATGTATACATTTTTATAATAAAGTAATTAACGACTTTATAGAAAAAATCGGCGTATCGAGCTAGTTTATAGAAAATAATAAAATCGAGTTCTTATATCTTTGTTTCGTGCCGGTGTATCTCTTTTGGAATCAAAATAAATAAATTGCTTAGTGTAGCCATTTTTCATATTCGTTTATAATTTTTATGGAAATAGCTTCTCTATTAGTAAATGTCAGCCTGCGCCACTACCATGCGCGTAGCTATGGTGAGCTGGTAGTATCATTGACACGGCCGTGTAGCCCGTGTGCTATATCGCGGTGCATTAATAATGCCGCGGTACGAGTGTCGTTCGTTGCTCGTTGTTTGCCAAACATAGGTTCTTTGCAAACATATGACCGGTTTCTTTCATTTTTTAAAATGAATTGGTATGTTCATTCTTCCGTAATATGATAGAGCATTTTAAAACGAGTTCAACGACCTGCAACATGAAGCCATTGAAGGTTACAAAAAGTAAAGAAAGGCCATGATACTTACGATTTTGATAGTAAATGAGACATACGTATTGTAAACAGTGGTGGAATGCGTAATGTTTACCGTTTACTTCACTGTCAATAAACACTTTTCGAAAGGCATTTTAATAATTTGCAGGATAAGTTAAACATGATAAGAATAATATTGAAATATCGGTTCGATTACGTTTGGTTAGTCTGTTTTTTGTGTCACCCATTTTATAAGTACTGAGCTGCGGATTCCTGAGGACAACTCACAAAATTGTTGAACTATGGAAGATTATCATTGTGAAATTGAATCAAAAGGTAATTAAATTCCATTAGATTGTAAACAAATCTTAATATTCCATTTTAAATAGTAAAATAAAATACTCTTTATAAAACTACAAGAATGGATACACACACCTTACTAAGATAAAAAATTATTTACAAGAATTAGATAAGAATATCTCAGCAAATTTTAAATATTATGTTAATGAACCAAGCAATACGTTTTCAGTAATTACGAATATGAAAAATTCTTGAACATTCTAACAGAAAGATGTTCTAATTAGTAAATAGAAAAATCAGACAGAACTACTTTAACCCATTGAGTGCCAGGAGCCGATATATCGGCTCCCGCTACACTGGCGAGAAGTGCCAGAGCCGATATATCGGCCCGCGCCTCGTAGCGCTTTACTATTCGCATTGCGGGAGAACTCTATCTCAAAATAAATTTGTAATACGTTATAAATGATCTAATTTCATAATGAGAGTATTAAAAAAAATAGTTTTTCGTTTTAATTCTTTGTGGACGACGACCTTTTCCTATCACTTGGAGGTACCGAAGTCTAACATAAACCGATGGTTGCCACTCAAGCGATATCCGATCTGCGGCGTAAACCGCTGTGGCGTTGGACCCTTATCGGTACTTGACAGTGTTTTCTATAAACAGCTGTTTGAAGAATCTCACGAAATAACGTTACGTTGTCGCAGCGAAACGAAAAGAAAGTCACGCACAGTTTGCAATAAGTGCAACAAAGGATTGCATGGAGTGTGCATTAGCAGCCACGAATGCTAAATAAATTATTTGTGTGAGTTACGATAACAAAATTTTACACATTTACAATATATAAATATAAATATTTATGACAACATAATTTTGTTGCAGCAATGTTATATTACCGATAATAATTACATATTTCGAAAGATATGATCCGCCTGCCGCTTACCGTGTACCTTCAAGTTATGTTTTAATTTGTTATGTAATATTGTCTATTTTGTTACAAAATATAATGGAAATACAAAGTATATACTTCATAACAATTGACCCATATAAAATTATGATGAAAAGATGGCTGTTTGTATGGGGGCTCAGGCATGCTACCTCTCCTCTTAGGGCATACGCAATGATAAAATAAACTCGCCCATCCTAGCCGCCCAATGGACCTGCTGCTTCAGTCCGGGGCTAGGAAAATATGGCACCACTATTCTCGTCATTTGAGTATTAAAATACCCATCCGTTTAATTAAAACGTGGCTGCACACGGCGGCGCCCCATCGCCGCCTGTCGCTCTGTTTGAGGAAAGGACCTTTTTAGTCTTGACTCATAGCCGGCGTAAGGACTTTGATTTACGAACAGAATGGATAAGTGTCAGAGTCAATATTTGAGATTCCAACCGTCCCTTTTATATTCCATAGAAGGGAGGGCAGGGCTGCTATGGGGCAGAACCTGTTTTGTATTCAGTAGGGTAAATACAATCCCACCTCCGACCCGCACCAATCTGAATGCCGTAGGCCATCCACCTACGGCACATTCCGGGGGGACTATTAGAAAAAAAATTAAAAATTCAATTTCAATTCCAGAATGCAACTGTGATGCGCGCCGAACCTCCCGGTACCTCCTACACCCCCCGGCAGATCCGCATACAGCGCCTGCCGCCATTGCAGAGACGAGCATACCGACACACGGTAACACAGTCTGATCACCGAGCTAAGGCAGCCACCCTCGCACCAAGGAGTTGAACCACACGATCGCGCCTCGATGCGCATACATTAGACATTTGGTGCAGACACCAACCAGAGCCTCCGCACGAGGACCATTTCACGCACCACGAGGGTCGCTCTCAGTTACAACCACATATTCGTATTATACTCATGTCTATAACCAAGCGAATTTTAGTATTTAAGCATACGGCACTCTATGTACAAATAGGACGCAACGCACAAGTATAGCATAAGTCATTTCATGTGTATTCATAATTTTAGAAAGCATATTATTCATAATTAGAGCCGCGTCCGCTTGGCGGCCGCGCACGCCTCACCACGACCGTCCGCACCACCGCGAGTGTCGAGCGTCCGCCCCACTCCAGGGCCTGGCGACGCGCGTTCCCGCGCGATCCGAGGAGGTCGCGGATCCGCGAGTCAACGGAGAGATCAAGCTCAGCGCTGGATGAGTACAGATCGATCCAAGCGCTCATCGCGACCGTACCTATCATGCCTCCGGTCCTTACTCCACCTCACTTTAAGATGTTTGCTATTTCGTTACTATTCTACCTCAGAATTCAATTTGCTATTTCCAATTCTAACTTTAACTTTATTCTAACTCAACGATTCTAGTACTTAGTCATTCTTAGCATAGGGCAGTAAAGTGTAAGCTTAGGTTTTACTTAGAATATATTTTATTTTTACCAGTATTTACAAATTCTCATTATTCTCAAAGCATTCCTTGCCTTATATTAAATCAAATTCATTACGATACGAAGTCTCTCACGAGTTCACGCGTCTTCCAAAATCATTCAAGGAGTTCTGACCATTAGTCACGCTTAGTTACCGACCAGTTAGAGTGGCCCTCCGATTAGCTGCACCAAGCCACAGTTCGACTAAGAAGAAGATATCCATCGTTTTCCATATCTCTGGATCGGCAAACTAGAGCGGCCCCCTCCGCTAGTGGAACCGTTTCTGGTGTTTTGTATCGGCAAATCCGATTTGAATGCGCCTTTCCGCTATGGATAAACGAACTCGACGCGTGGGAAGGAAGAACTTCCTGCATTCTCCAGTGCACGAATACGTAGATACAAGCAGCTACTCCATCGTCGACCACTGCACCGTCTCATCTTCTGCTCTCTGCCGACAGGACAGCCTTTCCGCATCGCCACCTCCGTCGCCGATCCGCACCAGAGATCAGCCTGCCTGGGTACTCGTTCCATTGTCGATTCCGCCTCACAGCCCGTACGCAGGGACCATTCAGGGGAAGATCCTCGCCGACGACGATACCTGGAACGAGGTTAGTAATTAGCGGTTTCCAAGACTTCGAAAGGTAAATCCCCTTTTTTACATACTCGCTTTCGTGACTTTCGCGCAGTTTTCCGCGTTCCAAACAGAACCCGGTCTTCGACGCAATTGTGCGAGCTGAACCGTTTGGGGCTGGGTGTTACTCCGAAAAATGGTTAATTTTCCGCGACCCGAGACGTGACACGTCTATAAGAGGTAATATATTTGGAAAACTTTAAGTATAGTCTTCAATGCAAGCAGTTGGACAGTATTTCAATTTTTAAGAAAATTGATGAAAGTCAACCATTTTCAAATGGTCAAGATCTTTGCTGTTTGAGCACTAAGTGACTACCAACAACTAACTGCATAAATTTCAGGTTTATGAACATATTGATTAAAGCTTATGCAGACCCGTTTATAACCGAGTTACAAAATAATAATCAACACTAAGTAATCATTTAAGAACTTAAACGATTACACCTCGCATACATATAAAAATATTGAAAACGTGAAATGTAAGTGGTTTATCAAAAATTCTTCTAAAAGTACGGATGAAGCCAATAAGTGTCTTTGTTGAAGTAAGCAAGTTCTAATGTTTTATGCAGCGCGATGGCCCTTGTCTGCCTACGTTTCATAGCAAATAAGTTCTCAAGTTCTATGAAATCTAATAGAACTCCTCACTATCAACATTTCAAAGTAAGTTCTCAAATTCTCAGTTCTACGTTTAAAACTATGTGTGTTCTATATATTTATGTAAAGTTTTGGTCCCTATCAGTTTATACGATTCAGAGTACGTAAGATGCAAGGTTCTATGCAACATGATTTCGCTTCTCATTTCTACGTTCGATAGTAGGCACTTTCTAAATCTCCATGCAACGCGATGCAACTTCACAGTCCTACGTTTCAAAGTAATTCCTAAACTTCCATGGAAAGGGATGTCGCATATGAGTGTCTACATGTCAGTGTAAGTAGCTTCGAAGATTCCTTGCAACAAGATGGAGCATCTCAGTACTCTAATTCGACGCAAGTAATAACAAATATTTTGTGCTACAAGATGGTGCTTCCCATTTTTACACTTCAAAGCAAGTATGTAATGTTCTATGCATCGCATTATGTTCACCTGCTTTTACACGTAAGAATAATTCCCTGCAACGGAATGGCCCTACGTAGTGTCTACTTTTCAGAGCAATAGAGTTCCTATGCTCCAGGCAATGCGATGGCGCATCTCATTTTAACGTTACAAAGTAAGTAAGAAGTAACATTCTATGCATTGCATTATGCTTATATGCTACCACACTCCAAACGAATGTGAATTCTACAGTTTCAAGCAACGAGATGGTGCTTCATAATGTCTGTATTTTAAAGCAATAGAATTCTAATGCTACATGGAATGCAATGGCGCATCTCATTTCAAAGTTCCGAAATAAGTAGGCTGCAATTTTCTATGCACTACAATATGTCGATCTGCTTCTATATTTCAAAAGAAAGTGAAATCTATAATTCCTTGCAACGGGATGGTGTTTCAGTGTCTGCGTTTTAAATAAGCAGCGTTCTAATGCATTATGCATCGCTATGATGCATATCATTTGAACGCTTCAAAGTAATTAGGTTGTAATGTCTTATGTATCACATTATGTCTATCTGCTACTACGCTTTAAAGGAATGTGAATCTTGCAGTTGCTTGCATCGGGATGGTAATTCATGGTATCTGCTTTTCAAACCAATAGATCTCTAATACTTTATGCATCACGAGGGCGCACATCATTTCAGCGCTTCAAAGTAAGTAGGTTGTAGTGTTCTATGCATCGTAATCCTCTCATTTGCTTCTATGCTTCAAAAGAATTTTAATCCCTCATCACTCCCTTGCAACGGCGTGGTTTTTCATACTGTCGTCGTATCAGAGGAATATATTTCTAATGCTTCATGCATCGCGATGGCCCATGTCATTCCAACGTATCTAGATAAGTAGAAAGTAATGCTCCATACGTCGCATTATGCTTACCTGCTACAATGCTACAAAGGAATGTGAACTCTACAGTACCCTGCAACCAGTTGCCGCCTTGCAAATTCTTCGATGCAACGCAGTAGGGTTGTATTGCTCTATACAATGCGATGGCTTCCGACGTTACAAAGTAAGTAAGCAGTAACGTTCTGTGCATCGCATTATGCTTATCTGCTTCTACAATTCAAAGGAATGTGAATTATAAGTTGCGTGAAACGGGAGAGAGAACGTTATTGCTCTAAGAGGTAGATACTACGAAGCGCCATTCCGTTGCATGAAACTGAAGAATTCATAGTCGTTTAAAGTATGAAAGCAGAAAACAATATTTCTGCGAATGGAAGATTACAACATACTTACTTCGAACCATTGCAACGGCATGCGCTTCCGCATTGCAATGAGCATTAGAAATCTATTACATTCACTCGTAGACATTCCGGAGCACTATACCGTTGCATGAAACAGTAGAATTCACATTCCGTTGAGGTGTACAAGCAGAAAAGCATAGTACTGTGCATTGAACATTACAGCTTACGTACTTTGAAACGTCGAAACGAAATGCGCCATCGCATTGCGTGGAAAATTTGAACACCATGGCTTTGACATGCAGATAAATTGAAGTGCCATCCCGTTGCATAGAACTGTAGAACTCACATTCTTTTGAAGTATAGATGCATATAAGCATAATGCTGTACGTAGAAGATTACAGCTGAATTAGATTGTAACGATTAAACTAGATGCGTCATTGCATTGCATGGAGCAGTGTAACACCACTGCATTGACACGCAGACATTATGGGGTGCCATTCATTTGCAATGGACTGTATAATACATATTCTTTTGGACAGTAAAAGCAGATAAGCATAAGCTAGACATAAAAGATTGCATCTTCCTTTTTTTGAAACTTTGAAGTGAGATGCGATAGCATTGCATAGAGTATTAGTACTCCGTTGTACTGTTATGTAGACACTATGAAGCATCAACCCGATACATGGAACTGTAGAATTAACATACATTTGAAATGTAGAAGCAGATATGTATAAAGCTATGCATAGAATGTTACTGCTTACTCAGTTTGAAGCGCTGAAATGAGATGCGACATCGCATTGCACGGAGAAATAGGATTTTACTCTAGTGATACGCAGGCACTGTGATGCACCATCCCTATTCATGGTACTGTGGAAACCACATTTTTTGGAAGTGTAGATGCACGTAAGCGTAATGCTATGCATAGAAGATTGCAGCTTACTTACTTTGAAGGGTTGAAATGAAATGCGATATCACATTGCATGTAGCATTAGAACTCCGCTGCTTTGACACGCAAACAATATGAAGCCCCATCCTGTGTAATGGAACTGTAGAAGTGACATTCTTTTAAAGTGAGGAAGCAGATAAGCATCACGCTATGCTTTGATGACTGCAGCTTACTTACTTTGAAACGTTAAAATAAAAAGCGCTATCGCATTGCATGAAGCACTAGTTCTTCATTGTTTTTACACGCAGACAGTGCGAAGCACCATCCCGTTTGAAGGAACTGTAGAGTTCGCATTCCCTTGATTTGTAGTGGCATGCTTAATGTTATTGAAGGATAATTAAATTATCTTAACTTAAAAGTCAATTAATAATTCTAGTTTCAAATGTTATGTACTTGGAATATTCTAAATAGCGAGCGAGAACTAGTGTGTGGAATAAATGAGTTTTTCGTGTAAATATTTTAAAACGATCAAGCCGTTGTTCATTAGCATTCTTTGGAGTTATATCTCAGTTGAGATGAACTATTTAATGATTTACAAAATCTTGTGATTGTCTTTAGCTAATAAGTTTCCTACAATTTGTGGATCTCAGGCGTGGTAATTATCAAGAAGACATTCTAGATTAAAATGGGATACGTTCTAAGGATTGGAATATTACCAAGTATTTGAAGACAGAACGTTGGAGAAAATTAAACATTCGTGTAGAGGCAATTCGAGTTTCTACGCGGGTGTCGAGTGAAAATTTTCACAATGAAAGATTTCAGTAAAATCACAGTTACTGCGCTAGAAGAAATATTAATGGAGCATAAACTACCCACTGCTGGTTCGAAAGCTATATTAATTTCCCGTTTGATGGATGTTGACCCAGACGGAACGTGGGTAGATGACAAGCTGAAGGAGGTTCGTGAAGATAATGAAGGGTCGTGTGTTGATGTATCATCAAACATGCAGCCAGCTATGAATTTACAGCAACAAGAAATTAGTTTTTCACGATGCGTTGTTAGTGGCGGTGACAATCTCTTGGCATTGAATAATGGCAACGAATGTAATGTTTTATCTGAAATTAGTTAGCGGCGAACAAATATTTTGGCAGTAGCAAATTTACTTTGTAAATTTGATGGCAAATCTGGTGATTGTGAAATTTGGAAGAAGCAGATCAATTTATTGAAGACGATATATAAATTGGAAGATGACGCTGCACGATTAATTATCGGTATGCGACTGAAGGGAAAAGCACTTGAATTGTTTCTTTCTAAACCAGGATATACAACTATGGCATTCAACCGACTGCTGGAAGAATTATAAGTTGTGTTTTATCATCCACAAAGCAAGTTTGAAATAAGGAAGAAATTTGAAGAGCGATTATGGAAGAAGAACGTGACATTTCATGAATATTTGCACGAGAAGATCATCCTTAGATATCGAGTACCAATCAACGACCCTGAAATACCTGAATATTTGAATGACGGCATCCCCATGAAATGCTCAGGAGCCAGGCGCGTATTCAACAGATTACAAAAACGGATCAACTTTCGAAAGCGTTTGAAGAGGTAATTCTCCGAGATCAAGGTTTGTCGGGTTTGCAGATGTCAACAAAGTTTGAGAAGTATGAAAACAGTTTCGATAGAAATGAACGAAACGAGGTGGTCAATGTGGGTGAGATAAAAGAGTTCACCGGTAATATTGTACGATGTTATAATTGTGGTGGGCGCGATCATATTAGCGTGAATTGTCCAACGAAAGATCGCGGAGTAAAATGTTTTATATGTCAAGAACGTGGACATATTGCGTCGAAATGTCCCAAGAAATTTAAAACGAGTGAAGAGAGCTGCGCGACATTAGGAGTATTGTACCGAAAGTATCTCAAAAAAGTTTTACTTAACGCATGCGAGATCAAAGCATTAATGAATTCAGTAAGTGATTTTAGTTTAATTCGCACTGACCAGTATATTAAGCTTGGTTCTCCGCAATTACGACGCAATGAATTACCTTTTTTTATAAGTAAAACCTTTAAACGTGAGATTGCAATGAAATTAATATAGAAATGCGAAAAGTCTGTATATAAATCGGCGTGACTATTGTCAGCGCCGCAAAAAGAGATTGTTAATGCGCAGATAGAACAGTGGATTGCGGCTGGAATCGCTCAGTTATCTACTTCTGATTATCGAGTCCGGTTGTTCGCGTTCGGAAGAAAAATGATTCGTTTAGATTATGTGTGGATTATCCACAAATTAATAAGAAGATTATTAAATATAGATATCCGTTACAATTGATTGAATATCAATTAGATTTGTTACAATTCGCTCGCATTTTCAGTACTCTTAGTATACAGCATTTATTGTACCAGGTGGTCATTATGAATTCTTACGAGTCCCTTTTGGTCTATGTAATTCAGCAGCAGTTTTTCAAAGATTTATAAATACCATATTTTGGGATCTTATTCGAGACAGAATAGTTCTAGCATACATACATGATTCGATTATTTCATCAAATGATATTGATAGTGGGATCAAAAGTCTTGAAAGTCTTGAATTTTTTTTGCGAGCGTAGCCGCTTTAATACTCAGTTGGGAAAAGTGTTGTTTTCTGCAAACTTCTGTCCAATTCCTCGGGCATGTAATCAACAATGGTTATGTTCGCCCCTCACTAAAATTGATGCAGTCCGACGATTTCCAATGTTAAACACGTACAATGTTTTCTTAGACTAATCGGGAATTTCCGTAAATTTATTCGTGAATACCCTGTAATTGCGTGACATTTGTCTAACATTCTGCGAGCGAATGCTTAATTTTGTTTTGGAGCAACTGAAAAGGAAGCAGTCACACGACTTAAGCTTTTATTGCGTGAGAAACCAATAGTGAATTTATATCAAGTAGATGTAGAGACGGAGTTGCATACAGATGCTTCTGCGTTAGGGTACAGAGCGACTTTATTTCAAACAAATAACGAAGATCAACCTTTTCACCCTGAATATTATTTTCTAGTTGTATTGGGTAAATGCTTTTACAAAAGTTGCAGGGAATAATTTCTGATAGGGGAACGGCTTTCTGTGCAAATGCTTTCAAGCAATATTGTCAAGAACAAAATATAGAATATGTTTCAAATACAACAGGAATTCCTAGAGCTAATGGTCACGTTGAACGTCTTAATAGAACATTCATACTGTTGTCAGAAAAATTAGCTGCACCTGAGCTCTGTGAATAATGTAAGTACTTAGCAGTAGATCAACAATGTTTGAAATCAACAATACATAGAAGTATTGGTAGGTCACCATATCATCTTCTCTCTGGGACACATTCACGTCTTAGAGGTCATCTTGACATCCGACATATACTTGAAAAGGAATGGATCACACGTTTTCAAGATAAACGCGATGAAGTACGACTTCAAGCAAACAAAAATATATCCAGGATCCAACAAGAAAATAGGCGAAGCTTTAACAAGAGTAGACGAAATGCTAGAATTTATCGTGAAGGAGATCTAGTAGCAATTAAACATATGGAACAGAGTCCTGGTCTAAAAATAGCTCATAAATATTTTGGACCGTATGAAGTTACACAAGTTTTACGCAATAAACGATTTGTATTTCGAATGGTATGGGTAGGAGAAGGACCCCTATCATTTTCAAAATCTTGTAATTGTCTCCAATTAATGAGTTTCCTACATTACGCATAGAAGATTACAGCTTACTTAATTCGATACGAACAAATGAAATGCGCAGTCGCATTGCATGGAGAATTAGAACCCTATTGTTTTGACATACAGACACTGTGAAAGACCACCCTATTGCATGGAAGCGTATAATTCACAACCTTATGATGTGTAGAAGCAGATAAGCATAGTGCTATGCTTAAAGGATTACTGCCTACTTACTTTAAGATGTTGAATTGAGATGCGTTATAACATGCCATGCAGCATTAGATCTCTACTGCTTTGACCTGCAAGCACTATGAAGCGCCATTCTGCTGCGTGGAACTGTAGAATTTACATTCTGTAGAAATGTAGAAGCAGATACCCATAATGCCATGCATAGTCTTCTATGCAGCGTTTAATCTTTTAAACGCTGAAATGTGGTGCACCATAGCAATGGAAGAAACATCAGAAGAAGTTGCATGGAACTGTATAATTCAGACTCTGTAGAAATGGTGAAACGGATAAGCATAATCCGATGCAATGAGCATTACAACTTACTGTACGTATTTTGAACTGTTGAGATGAAATGCGATATCGCGATGCATGAAGCATTAGAAATTAAATGCATCGACACTTAGAAATCTAGAAACGCTATCTCTTAGCAAGGAAGTGTAGGATTCACTTTCTATTGACGTTAGAAGTTGCGAGGAAATATAGGAAGTATATCACATTCCTTTGAAGTGCAGAAGCAGAAAAGCATAGTGAGATGTATAGAGCACGAAAACCTATTTAAGTACTCCGAACTATTGATATAAAATGCCATATTGCGTTTTATGAAGCATTGGAATTCTATTGTTTCGATAGATGGACTTCTAGGCACACTATTATTTACATCCTTCTCAAGTTCAGATGCAGATACACAATAACGCGTTGCATTGTATATTACATCTTATCATGAAACAAAGAAGTGAAATGCGACATCGCTTCGAATGCAGGACTAGAACTCTACTGCTTCGACACGTTGACATCTACAAACCGTATCCCCTCGGAAGGATGTGTAGAAATTTCATTCCTTTGAAGCGTAGACTCAAATATGCATAATGAGGTGTATCGGGCATAATAATATACTTACATACTACGAACTGTTTGTATGAAATGCGATATAGCGTTTTATTGACAATTAAAGCTACGTAGCTTCGATACGTAGACACCTAGAAACGCTACCCAGTAGCAAAGAAGTGTGAAATTTACATTCTTTTGATGTGTAGACGCAGATACACGAAACGCATTGCAGTGTACAATATTAAAATCAGCTTTCATATTTCGAATTGTTGATTTGAAATGCGATATCGCATTTTATGGAGTATTTGAGCTCTGTTGCTTCGATACGTAAATGTCTACAAACGCTATCCCGTAGCAAGGAAGTGTGGAATTTACATCTTTTGGAGTATAGATGCAGATACGCAAAACGAGTTGCACTGAACATTACATCTTACCACGAAGCATTGAAGTGAGATGCGACATCGCGTCGAATGAAGTATTAGAACTCTATTGCTTCGACACGTAGACATCTACAAACACTATCCCTCTGCAAGGGAGTGTGGAGTTCACATTCGTTAGAAGTGTAGAAAAGATAAACCTAACGCGTTGCATTGAATATTACATCTTACATTAAACATTGATATAAAATCGCAACATCGCGATGAATGTAGTTTCTTACTATTTAAAGTGAAACATAGAGATTTGTTTAAAATCTAATGGAATTTAATTACCTTTTGGTTCAAATTCACAATGAACAGTGTTTACTCACTTTCTTCCACCACTGTTTGCAATACGTATGTTTCATTTACTATCAAAACCGTAAGTATTATCGCCCTTCTTTACTTCTTGTAACCTTCAATGGCTTCACGTGACAGGTCGTTGAACTCGTTTTAAAATGCTCTATCGTATTACGGAAGAATGAACATACCAATTTATTTTAAAAAATGAAGGTGACCTTCAAATGTCCAACATACCTCCACTTACAAAAAAACTATTTTCATCAACGGATGGGCCCTTTATGTTGTGCAATTTTATATCAGCAAAAATTTCCATGAAACTTATAGTTTTGAGAATATCTGAGGTGCTAATTATTACTGTCCAATCCTGTATATTGTTATGGATGTGTCCAGCAAGGCAACGATGAACAAAGTTACATTTAATATTACGATGTTTATTATACTATTTATAATATATTTATTTTTCTGGAATTTAGCCAAAAAACAGTGTTCACGATGTCGGCAGATGATTGTATTTGCTTTAGAATTACAAGAGCCAACAATATCGAAAGTAGAATATTTCTTTACTCCGCTGACCGAAGCACTGGAAACATTAAGTAAAGTTCGTGCCTTTCAAAACAGTCAGATGCAAATTACGATACAACGTTTCGAAGAAATGGTATGTGTCACTGTTTTTTAATTTTCGTTTTTTTAATCAAGGGAATTTTAATTTAAGTATCCGCAAAATTTAAGGACAAAAAAGTTATTATAATCTTATGCAACATATATGATGGTGATAAACGATAAGCATATGGACCTGAGAATAGAAAGTAGTGAGCAGAAAGAGAAACTGATAGAACTGCAAAGTAGATCGATATATCTCACAAATGATGCTTCTACGTCCATAAAATCTGTTAAATAAGGAACTATTGCAAATACCAGGTATAATCAATATTACTTCTGCTCAAAAGCTATAACAGAATTGGACCGAAATGGATATAAAACAGGAATTTATGTATTCAAAGAGAAAAAATGTATTACTTACAAATTACTTGTGTTCGCAGAGATCTCACTAATTCAGGCTTCTTGTCTTGCAGAACTACTCATTCATTTAACATGGGAAGGGGTCGAGGGTTAGTAAAATATTCTCATATTTCATAGCCTCGCTCGATACGTCAATTGGATCATGTAAAACATCGGACACTAATTGCATCTACACCTTCAGACCTTAAATATATAATTACAACATATTTAATACCGTTTTAATAACACTTTCCTATTATTTATATCTATGTCTAATAAATATATATTAATCGAATAAGTTGCTTTACCAAAGAATAAGAGAATCTGAGGATTATAAATCTGAGCATTACATAACAAACCTGCATTACATATATAATGTTACATGTAAAAAAAGATGAAGACCAAAAAGATCGTACATATGTTGAATTCACAATGCGGTCACAGAGATACAGAAACGGCAAAAATTCCCAAGAATAATTAACAAAATTCAAAAAGGAGGGGGGGGGGTGAAAATCCATCTCCTGGACGATGATAAGAAACAAGTCTGTCTCGTGCACTACAATATCTCAAACAGCCAGCGGTTGGCACGCCGATGACAACGGATAGAAAGAATTCCGTGGCAGAATAGTAAGTGAATAGTAAGAAAAACATATTTATTTGTTAGATGTTTATAAATTCCAATTTAAAAGTCCAAGTCGCATTTAATATACTATTGTTTAACAAGGTGATTTAATGTTGATTCAAATAGGCGTGGAGAACTAGCTGGTACTTCTGTCAATGTAATTTCATTTTTGCTGGATACAGTAAAAACACATTTGCATATTATGCAAGGTTTTACTAGATCCGGCGGATTTTCCAAATTTTAGAATGGGATGATGGCAGTAGTAGTTGGTTCAGCGCCAGGCGATAAACATATACAACAAGCAAAGTAACGTAAACGGATTTAAGATGTTCAAGATTATACAAATGAAACTATTACACTTTTATAATCCATGGACCGTTTCAGTTCTTTGTAACTTACAAAGAGTCTTAAGAATGTAATGCAACGTAAAGAAGATTGGAAACAGAGAAAGCATGCCTTAATCTCAGATAAAGGAACCTTGGATCTGTTGGGTATCGTGGTTACTGGCGTGCTATGTTAAGGGATATATCATTCAGTTTTAATTTTCTGAACGAGAACAATTCAAATAAATTTTGAGTCTACACATTGGAAAAAAATTTCTTCCAGTGAAAAATGCTGTATGCAGTGCAATAGCAACTTAACATTCCCTTGATATTCTACGGAAAACCTTATGTCATTTTCCTCGATTTACTAGAATCGAAAGTATGAAATCTATTATGTAGTTTTTCTGCAACTGCTACCATACACACACGCGCGCACGCTTACACACACACACGCGCACGTACATACGAAATCCATCAAGATTAAAAATACGGTATATCTATTGGCTATTACATGGATAAATTGTAGAATTCCATTTGTAATTGATAATTAGATTATAAACATTTATATGCTTTTATCCGAAATTTAAATACGTCAAAATTGCAGCACGCAGGTGTGTAAATATCACTTTGCGATCTCATTTCATTTTGGCAGTTATACTTATATATGAGGATCCATCCAGGCATAAAGCTTGATAATCTTTCAACTATAAAATAATTATGAAATATTAGACTTTTTGCTGGCATTACAAAACATATTACAAAAATATATAAAAATATATTTTACTTTAGTTTTTTCTAATATTTTAAATATTTTATATTATCATATCAAATTTTACAAAAAGTAACAAAATTTTTAGAAGTAGGAATAATTTTTCCTTAATTAGTTAATATGTCGGTTCTTTTTAAGAAGATAGTATTTAATTTTTCAAAGTGATTTTCGACTTTATATTGACTTTTAATTTCTCTAATTTCGTTGCTTTTCGTAGATCACCGCTAATTTTCAACCTTCTCATTACAGCTTTGTCCATGCAAGTTTTAATTCTCCGAAAGGTATATAATATTATGTTATTAGTAAAATTATTTTGCATTTCTAATTAATTGAAACGTAAAAAATATATTTTTCTTATGAGAAAGCGTTGCGAGAAAATTTTGGGAATCCATTGCTAATGTTGTACCTAGTGGTTAACTAGATTCTCCTCTCGCTGCCACACCCCTTTACTATTTTTAAGATCCAAAAACCGTGTATCAACTTTGTCACCTTTAAAATTTACGAATTTTACATATTGTGAATTTTGCAAAAGTGATGTTGATTAACTCGTGAATTATGGTTGCTTGGGCGATTAATCAGACTGATCTATGAGAAGCTGTAATGTACGAGGACTAATAAATTTCTTTTAACATAATGAACAATACAGTATTTGAGCTTACACTTTTGTTAACAAACTCACTGTTCAAATTAGTTTGGATGACAATTAATATTTGCATGATCTTTTCCTCTGATTTATCTGTATAATTTGTTCGTTCTTTTCAATTGTCATATATAATTATTCAAATCTATAGGTTCTAGGAAGGAATCAGGCTACAAGTTAACTTATCAATAACATTTATATTCTGTAAAATAAATTGATTTGTTTCCTAAAATATAAATTATACATTCATGTATTAATTGTAAACCTTTAGTTAATTATTCACACCTGGATTACACGCATAATGAGTAAAATCAGACATTCCTTCAGTTTTTCAATATTGCCTCATAGAATAAAGACTGATTAGTAACAGATTTACTGTCTTTGCAAAATAAAAGTGTACATTGCATCACCCATTATTTCCAGCTTCCTACTATAATTTTGTGATTCTGGCTGGTGTTACTTGTAGTTAATAATCTATGAATAATCGACGACTGGAGTTACCAACAACCGATAACGTATGCTTTCACATACGCCTGGTGTAACCAATAGTAGGTAACTCAACACTTATCAACGACTGGTGTTGTTTGCGGTGGGTATCTCACGATATATCGTCAGTAGGTGATGCCTGCGGTCGATAACTCATGATATAATGACGGCTGTTATTGTCAGTAGTCCGAAATTCAAGAACTATCGACGGGTGGCAGTGCCAGCTATCGGTAATCCATCTTTTACCTGACATAACTTAATCTAACATCATCTAAACTTAATTTGAACCAAGCTAACCTCAGTTACACGTAATCGGATTTAACCTGCTTTCACTCAAATCTAACCCAACCTAGCACAATCTAACTTTACCTCTTTTAAACATAAACCAATCAAACCAACGCTTTCTTAAATCTAATCCAACATAACCGAGCTACATGCAAACATTTCCAAGTATAACTCAACCTAACCTAACCTAGTGTAACCTAACTAAATCAAACATAATCAACTTTCCCAGGGATAAGGCTATGCAGTAAGCCTTCCGCAGTAACGGAGTGACAGAGATCCGCACCGATTGAACGCTCCGTTTATTCACGTAATGTAATGTAATTATCAGCGGGTTCAATCGGAGCGGATCCGCATCGAATACAGGAGCGCCTTTGGTGAAATGAAAACGAACAGACGGAAAAGAATAAAAGTTTACTAAAAATCGTACGGAAATCCGATATATCTACGCGTATCTAATATACATCTAACTAAAACATAATTCGAAAAATACAAAGGATAAGAGGGAACATTCTCCAATATATGACATATATAAATCAACGGATGCAAGAGAGAACACTCGATCTCGGGGTAGCGAGACCGGGGCGCTATCCTGAAGTAATCGTATAAGGTCGTTTTCGAGATGGTGCAGTGAGGAAATGTAGAGGGTAGAGAGCATAAAGTAAGAACAACGTAACTAAAGGGAAAGGAAAGGAAAATCTGTGGAAACATTGCATTCATTAAGAGGATATCCTAGGAATATCAGACAACAGATTATATACCATACTGTAATGGCCTTGCCGTTGTACCTTGGTACAACGAAATATGACGATATCGTGAGAGGAAATAAAAAAATCCAGAAACTAAAAAAGAATTATATTGGTCTCAAAAGGATATGTATATATCGATAGGTTTATATCGATATTTAGATATTTTCATTTCACCAACATTTTCACGGCAATAACTGAGGACCGTTTGTATAAACTCAGAATTATTGTTAACGAAATTTGCCATACTTTTGAAATTACTGTTAAGCTCTGCAAAAATATTGTAATCGACGAAACCATGGTTTCGTGGCGAGGACGCCTCAGTTTTTACCAATATATCCCAGGAAAGCGGTATAAATATGGTATAAGACATTGTAAACTGTACCTTCCGGAAGGACACACCAACAACATTCTTATTTACGCCGGAAAAAATGCAACCAGAATAGTTAGAGCACATGTGCATGCTGTAGTTATGACGCTGAAGGTTGAATTATCATTTGGACGCCGCGTATTACACGCAGATAATTTTGATAATAGTGTCCTATTGGCCAAAGAAGTTTTGCAAAAAGGAACATTTATTTGTGGTACAATAAAAATTAACAAAAATTTCTCCCGCTGCAGGCCAAACGGAAACAGCAACGGGGTGGCTTTATGTATTTTCAAAATGGGAACGGCTTTGAATTCTTAAAATGGACGGGTAAGAGGCCGGTATGCATGCTAGCCACTTCTGAAAACCACAAATGTGTTATTGTCCAGGGTAATAATAATAAGTTAAAGCCGGTCCCAGTGTTCCTTTATAACAAAGCTACGAAGGGGTTTGACCATCCGACCAGATGTCTTCTTATCATAATTGATTACGCCGAACTGTAAAGTGGTATAGAAAAATAGTTATCGAATTAGTTTGCGCGACTTCTCTCGTTAATTCCTATTGTATACATAGAAAATGAATTACCAAAGGTATGAAAATATTGAACATTTTCTGCTGTCGTTTCAAGAACGCACGATAAAAACGAGACAGTGATGTAAAGAATGTTATAAAGATATATCTAGAATAAATCGTGGGCAGTATGCCGCGAATAAGGCGATAAAAGCAAAAACCTATTGCAACCGATGTAAGGGTCATCCGGAACTCCACCCAACATGTTTTGAAAAATTACATAAAAAAATTATGTTAGGTTTACAATGTTGAATTGTTATATTTTAAAGATTGAATGTCTGCTTATAATGTTGGAAATTGAAAAATGAACCTATTTTGTACTATCTACTTCCTGAAATACAAGTGCGACCCAACGTGATGCACACCGGATTACAAAATAGACGCGTGTGACCAACCAGTGATGCAAACCGCCCCAAGGATCAGACGCGTGTGACCCACCGATGATGCACACCGCCCCACGGAACACACACGTGTGACCCACCTGTGATACACGCCGGCGTCTATGTGCTAAACGTAGAAATTGGATGTGCCATCACATCGCGTGGAGCATGAGATCACTACTGCTTTGACAAGCAGACAATATAAAACCCCATCACGATACAAGGAACAGTCGAATTCACAATCTTTTAAAACGTAGAAGTAGGTAAGGATAATATGATACATGGAACATTACAACATTATTGCTTCCGAACGTTGAAATGAAATACACCACCGCACCGCATGCAGCATTAGAACTCTATTACTTTTACACGTAGACACTATGAAACGTCGTCCCGATGCATATGTCTGTAGAATTCATATTCTTTTGAAGTGTAATATATCATCTTATATCTAATATATAAAGTATAATATTTCATCTCATTTGACAGATATTCTCTTATCGCTATACAAGTGAACAACTTTTAAATTAAAATGAGCCTCGCTTCTAGTTACATAATCTTTAAATGCAGAAAGTACTTCTGATTTATATGTAATCAGATATGTTACACAGTAAAGTGAATATTCGTCCACAAATAGGAGAAAATAATTATTTCCGTTAATAGTTGAAGGAATAATAAAACCACATACATCTGAATAAATAATAAACAATGGTCATGTGGCGGCACTCGCCACTAGAGGGACAGCACCATTTACACTTTCCTGAAAGTACCCGATGACCCATCGTTTCCAATATATAGAATTTCTGAACTGTCCCTAATATGGGTTCCAGAACCTGGGTGTCCAGGAAGTACCCATCCCCACCTCCTCGTGGTGGAACCTGGGCGCCGGGCTTGCCCGGTGGCTAACGGGGCTCTGGGGCTACCATACCCAAATCGAATTCGTTTAAGACTCGGAGGTTTGGTGCATCAACGATTGCCCAAAATAGTCCGAATCCTTTTCGTAGAGCAAACATGAATTGACTGAGCAGGCAGTCTGGAGCATCTATAAATTTGGCCAAACTGATGCTTAATATTCAAAAAGGGTCAGAGTGAGCGTGTTCGCGTACACGTAGCGAGTTCGCCTCCCCGAGGTTCCCCGTGGGTACTCCGGCGGTTAGGATTCGTCCTCCCCGACGGAGTAGCTGAAGGACTCGCCCGGTGGGAAAGGCGCCCCGGCACATCTGGATTTTTCCATCGCCCCTTTCAGTGAGGTGGGAGTAACTGGTTGGTAGATGGTAGATTCCGTCAGGGTATAGCCGTACGGCTCAGGAACCGCGCTCGATCACCGTCCGGGTGTAGAGCAGACACTAAATCTGTCCCTAATATCTCAGCGTCTAAGGCAGGGCCTGCTAGGTAGCCTTACTGATGAGTCCACTAGCAGGCCCAGGACGAAACGTTCTTCCCCTCTCTTTTCCTTCTTTCTTTCTTCCTACATCTTTACAGCACAGCAAACCGAAGCAGCGCAGCCGCTTCAGTCACTTTACATGCTCCATATTCTTTACCTTTTCGAATGATAATCGTGCTTGCTTACCTTTAATGCGAGTCTCACATAAATTATCATTCGGCACTAGCATTTCAATATGACTTACATCACTTTTTTATTCTTCAATTCTACGAATTTTGATCTTCCAATGTGGCCCAAACGCTGATGCCACAGTTTATAGTCATTATTTACTGCACTATGAATCTGGTGATTAATCAATGTTTCACCATTTTTCATTTGAAAATCAGTAATAGATAAGTTATTTTTTCCCTTACCTTTCATTATTTTCTGACCAGTTTTCATTACCTCAACGTTTCCATCTATCACAAATACGATGTCCATTCCTGCTTCTTGCATCCTTCTAACGGAAAGCACCTTTTTGCCATCAAAATCTTCAAGGGTGTACTCAACTGCTCGAATGTCGGAAAGGCAATGTCGCGTTTGATAATGTGATCCGACGCTCCGCAATCCAACAGAAACTTTAATTTGTTTTTATCGTCTTCCCTATTTTCATTGTACCCCGTCATAAAGGCAAACGAGGATGACCAAATCTTTGCAATATCCAATTCTTCTGTTTCTTGAGCTGCCTGGGCGATTACCTTTTTCTATCCCGCGTGCTCGACCGTTCTTAATAATAAAAACGTTCTTTTATTTTATGCCCTTTCATCCACAATGATGGCATTTTATATTTATAGTTTCTTTGGCCATTTAAATTATCCCATTTTGTCGTTTCTATTAATTTGTCCTTTATGTACTTTTGGATTAAAATTGTCTCTATCTGTATGTATCTTCTGAGTATGTAATACATTCTCACTTGTCGAGCTGCCTGTTCGTAATTTTACATCGTGGACCACTAAATGAGTTTTATAAACGCTAATGTTAGGTTGTCTTCGGAAAACGTTCTATTGCCGTAATTACTCGCCATAGCACGTTGGAAGGGTTAGCAGTAAATGGAAAGCTTTATCCATTTCTTCTAATTTTACACACGCTGCTAAAAGTTCCGTGATTATGTCGTTCAGTGTTGTAAAACATTTGATCAAGGGCTGCTCTCCCTGTAGTTTTAAACTTAATAGTTTTTTTCCAACAGCCAATTGCGTGGCTAAACTCTCCCTTTCATATATGCCATCCAATTTCTGCAAAATTTCAGCAGCAGTCTTCGCATTATTTGCGAAGCTCAAAAAGGAATCTGCCAAATATTCAGCAATGACACCTTTCGCAATCCTTTCTGCTTTCCTCCAATCTTCAGTTATTCTTACTGGAATGGGTTCATCAATAATTATTCAATTAGCTTAACAGTGCACCAATTCTCAATTGCCACATACTGTAGCAATCGCCATCAAATTGTTTTATGTTTCTCTTGGTTTTTGCACTTTCCATATTTCTCCTTTTTTTTCTTGAAGAAAGGTTTATATTCACTAACAATGTTTCTTCTGCAATTTAATCACTTATTTATATTTCTGATATTACACATATAATCACATAGTCACATACACAAAAGTTATCACTGAAAAGAATATCTACTAAAGTGTTACTACTATTAAAATACGTAAACTAGGCCCATAGCCTATTGAATTATGGGTAAATATAAATGAAAAGCTGTCCAAAGTTTTTTATAGTCTGCAACTTTATTCTTAAGGTCTGAAGGTACATCTTTACGTTTTAAAAACTCTAATAATTGTGAGGACTCCGCATAGGAAATATAGTGTCCCCCTAAAGAAATAGACGACGCAAACTCTGCACGTGCTTTCCTTTCAGGCCACTACGTATAAACAGTCGTGAACCCTACTCGAACCGACAGAACTCTTTCACAGTTTATATACTGGATTCTATGTCCTAACTCAAGATTCATTTTTGTTTCTCCGTTGACATGTGAAATAATCCAACAGCAGTAAGCTGTTATGCATAGCATTATACTCATCTGCCACTACACTTCAAAAGAATATTAATTCTACATGTTCATCTAACAAGATGGCCCTTCATACAGTCTGCCTGTTGGAAAAACAGAGTCTTAATGCTCCATGACATGCGGTGGCGAATCTCACATCAATGGTTCCGAGGAAATAAGCTGAAACATTCTATGCATAGGATTACGCTTATCTGCGTATGCACTTCATAAGAATGCGAATTCTACAGTTCCATGCAACAGGAAGGAGCTTCATAATGTCTACGTGTCGAAGCAACGGAGTTCTAATGCCTCATTCAATACCGGGGCGAATCTCATTCCAACGTTTCACTCTAAGTAAACTGCAATCCTCCATTCATAGCATTATGCTTATCTGCTTCTATACTTCAAAAGAAAGTGAATTCTACAGTTCTGAGCAACGGGATGGCGCTTCACAGTGTCTACGTGTCAAGTGAGGAGAGTCCTAATGCTCCATGCAATGCGATGTCGCATCTCATGTCAACGTTTTAAAGTAAGGTGTAATCGTGTATGTATAGCACTATGCTCATCTGCTTCTACACTTCATAAGGTTGTGAATTCTACACTTCCATGCAACAGGGTGGCGTTTTATAGTGTCTACTTGTCAAAGCAATGGAGTTCTAATGCTCCATGCAATGCGACTGTGCATTTCATTTGTACGTATCGAATTTAGTAAGCTGCAATCTTCTGTGCATAACGTAGGAAACTCATTAATCAAAGACAATTACAAGGTTTTGTAAATCATTAAATAGTTCCTTTCAACTGAGATATTACTCCATGGACTGCTAATGAACAACTGCTTCATCGTTTTAAAACGTACACACGAAATCTCATTTTTTCCGCACTTTCGCTCTCGCTCGAATTCTAGAATATTCCACACACTTAACATTTAAAACTTGAATTATTGATTAGCTTTTAAATTAAGATAATTTCGTTATCCTTCACTTGGCATGCCTATCCTGCATGAACATTCGTCCCGAATGTCTTCATTCATATCGTCTCTGATTTGAGATAAATGTTATAGATTTCTTCGATCCACGATTTCATAGAATCTGCTGACGTAGATGTTTGTAGGGGTCCTTTTTCTACCTCTACCTTTCGAACTACAAATAGTTGATTGCGTGAAACTCGTGTAACTCCATACAATTCAAAATATTTATGAGCTATTTTTAGACCAGGACTCTGTTGCATATGTTTAATTGCTAGGAGATCTCCTTCGCGATAAATTCTAGCTTTTCGTCTACTCTTGTTAAAGGTTCGCCTATTCTCTTGTTGGATACTGCTTGCTTGAAGTCGTACTTCATCGCGTTTATCTTGAAAACGTGTGATCCATTCCTTTTCAAGTATATGTCGGATGTCAAGATGACCTCTAAGATGTGAATGTGTCTCAGAGAGAAGATGATATGGTGACCTACCAATTCTTCGATGTATTGTTGATTTCAAACATTGTTGATCTACTTCTAAGTACTTACATTATTCACAGAGCTCAGTCGCAGCTAATTTTTCTGACAACAGTATCAATGTTCTACTAAGATGTTCAACTTGACCATTAGCTCTAGAAATTCCTATTGTATTTGAAACATGTTCTATATTTTCTTCTTGACAATATTGCTTGAAAGCATTTGCACTGAAAGCCGTTCCCCTATCAGGAATTATTCGACGGGGAATACAGAAAATAGTCGCTTGCTTTTTCAGGCGTGACAAAACTTAAGCTGTAGTAGTAGATTTTGTAGCATAAAGCCATGTAAATTTTGTAAAAGCAATTACCTGATGCAACTCGAAAATAATATTCAGGGTGAAAAGGTTGATCTTCGTTATTTGTTTGAAATAAAGTCGCTCTGTACCCTAACGCAGAAGCATCTGTATGCAACTCCGTCTCTACATCTACTTGATATAAATTCACTATTGGTTTCTCACGCAATAAAAGCTTAAGTCGTGTGACTGCTTCCTTTTCAGTTGCTCCAAAACAAAATTAAGCATTCGCTCGCAGAATGTTAGACAAATGTCACGCAATTACAGGGTATTCACGAATAAATTTACGGAAATTCCCGATTAGTCTAAGAAAACATTGTACGTGTTTAACATTGGAAATCGTCGGACTGCATCAATTTTAGTGAGGGGCGAACATAACCATTGTTGATTACATGCCCGAGGAATTGGACAGAAGTTTGCAGAAAACAACACTTTTCCCAACTGAGTATTAAAGCGGCTACGCTCGCAAAAAAAATTCAAGACTTTCAAGACTTTTGATCCCACTATCAATATCATTTGATGAAATAATCGAATCATGTATGTATGCTAGAACTATTCTGTCTCGAATAAGATCCCAAAATATGGTATTTATAAATCTTTGAAAAACTGCTGCTGAATTACATAGACCAAAAGGGACTCGTAAGAATTCATAATGACCACCTGGTACAATAAATGCTGTATACTAAGAGTACTGAAAATGCGAGCGAATTGTAACAAATCTAATTGATATTCAATCAATTGTAACGGATATCTATATTTAATAATCTTCTTATTAATTTGTGGATAATCCACACATAATCTAAACGAATCATTTTTCTTCCGAACGCGAACAACCGGACTCGATAATCAGAAGTAGATAACTGAGCGATTCCAGCCGCAATCCACTGTTCTATCTGCGCATTAACAATCTCTTTTTGCGGCGCTGACAATAGTCACGCCGATTTATATACAGACTTTTCGCATTTCTATATTAATTTCATTGCAATCTCACGTTTAAAGGTTTTACTTATAAAAAAAGGTAATTCATTGCGTCGTAATTGCGGAGAACCAAGCTTAATATACTGGTCAGTGCGAATTAAACTAAAATCACTTACTGAATTCATTAATGCTTTGATCTCGCATGCGTTAAGTAAAACTTTTTTGAGATACTTTCGGTACAATACTCCTAATGTCGCGCAGCTCTCTTCACTCGTTTTAAATTTCTTGGGACATTTCGACGCAATATGTCCACGTTCTTGACATATAAAACATTTTACTCCGCGATCTTTCGTTGGACAATTCACGCTAATATGATCGCGCCCACCACAATTATAACATCGTACAATATTACCGGTGAACTCTTTTATCTCACCCACATTGACCACCTCGTTTCGTTCATTTCTATCGAAACTGTTTTCATACTTCTCAAACTTTGTTGACATCTGCAAACCCGACAAACCTTGATCTCGGAGAATTACCTCTTCAAACGCTTTCGAAAGTTGATCCGTTTTTGTAATCTGTTGAATACGCGCCTGGCTCCTGAGCATTTCATGGGGATGCCGTCATTCAAATATTCAGGTATTTCAGGGTCGTTGATTGGTACTCGATATCTAAGGATGATCTTCTCGTGCAAATATTCATGAAATGTCACGTTCTTCTTCCATAATCGCTCTTCAAATTTCTTCCTTATTTCAAACTTGCTTTGTGGATGATAAAACACAACTTATAATTCTTCCAGCAGTCGGTTGAATGCCATAGTTGTATATCCTGGTTTAGAAAGAAACAATTCAAGTGCTTTTCCCTTCAGTCGCATACCGATAATTAATCGTGCAGCGTCATCTTCCAATTTATATATCGTCTTCAATAAATTGATCTGCTTCTTCCAAATTTCACAATCACCAGATTTGCCATCAAATTTACAAAGTAAATTTGCTACTGCCAAAATATTTGTTCGCCGCTAACTAATTTCAGATAAAACATTACATTCGTTGCCATTATTCAATGCCAAGAGATTGTCACCGCCACTAACAACGCATCGTGAAAAACTAATTTCTTGTTGCTGTAAATTCATAGCTGGCTGCATGTTTGATGATACATCAACACACGACCCTTCATTATCTTCACGAACCTCCTTCAGCTTGTCATCTACCCACGTTCCGTCTGGGTCAACATCCATCAAACGGGAAATTAATATAGCTTTCGAACCAGCAGTGGGTAGTTTATGCTCCATTAATATTTCTTCTAGCGCAGTAACTGTGATTTTACTGAAATCTTTCATTGTGAAAATTTTCACTCGACACCCGCGTAGAAACTCGAATTGCCTCTACACGAATGTTTAATTTTCTCCAACGTTCTGTCTTCAAATACTTGGTAATATTCCAATCCTTAGAACGTATCCCATTTTAATCTAGAATGTCTTCTTGATAATTACCACGCCTGAGATCCACAAATTGTAGGAAACTTATTAGCTAAAGACAATCACAAGATTTTGTAAATCATTAAATAGTTCATCTCAACTGAGATATAACTCCAAAGAATGCTAATGAACAACGGCTTGATCGTTTTAAAATATTTACACGAAAAACTCATTTATTCCACACACTAGTTCTCGCTCGCTATTTAGAATATTCCAAGTACATAACATTTGAAACTAGAATTATTAATTGACTTTTAAGTTAAGATAATTTAATTATCCTTCAATAACATTAAGCATGCCACTACAAATCAAGGGAATGCGAACTCTACAGTTCCTTCAAACGGGATGGTGCTTCGCACTGTCTGCGTGTAAAAACAATGAAGAACTAGTGCTTCATGCAATGCGATAGCGCTTTTTATTTTAACGTTTCAAAGTAAGTAAGCTGCAGTCATCAAAGCATAGCGTGATGCTTATCTGCTTCCTCACTTTAAAAGAATGTCACTTCTACAGTTCCATTACACAGGATGGGGCTTCATATTGTTTGCGTGTCAAAGCAGCGGAGTTCTAATGCTACATGCAATGTGATATCGCATTTCATTTCAACCCTTCAAAGTAAGTAAGCTGCAATCTTCTATGCATAGCATTACGCTTACGTGCATCTACACTTCCAAAAAATGTGGTTTCCACAGTACCATGAATAGGGATGGTGCATCACAGTGCCTGCGTATCACTAGAGTAAAATCCTATTTCTCCGTGCAATGCGATGTCGCATCTCATTTCAGCGCTTCAAACTGAGTAAGCAGTAACATTCTATGCATAGCTTTATACATATCTGCTTCTACATTTCAAATGTATGTTAATTCTACAGTTCCATGTATCGGGTTGATGCTTCATAGTGTCTACATAACAGTACAACGGAGTACTAATACTCTATGCAATGCTATCGCATCTCACTTCAAAGTTTCAAAAAAAGGAAGATGCAATCTTTTATGTCTAGCTTATGCTTATCTGCTTTTACTGTCCAAAAGAATATGTATTATACAGTCCATTGCAAATGAATGGCACCCCATAATGTCTGCGTGTCAATGCAGTGGTGTTACACTGCTCCATGCAATGCAATGACGCATCTAGTTTAATCGTTACAATCTAATTCAGCTGTAATCTTCTACGTACAGCATTATGCTTATATGCATCTATACTTCAAAAGAATGTGAGTTCTACAGTTCTATGCAACGGGATGGCACTTCAATTTATCTGCATGTCAAAGCCATGGTGTTCAAATTTTCCACGCAATGCGATGGCGCATTTCGTTTCGACGTTTCAAAGTACGTAAGCTGTAATGTTCAATGCACAGTACTATGCTTTTCTGCTTGTACACCTCAACGGAATGTGAATTCTACTGTTTCATGCAACGGTATAGTGCTCCGGAATGTCTACGAGTGAATGTAATAGATTTCTAATGCTCATTGCAATGCGGAAGCGCATGCCGTTGCAATGGTTCGAAGTAAGTATGTTGTAATCTTCCATTCGCAGAAATATTGTTTTCTGCTTTCATACTTTAAACGACTATGAATTCTTCAGTTTCATGCAACGGAATGGCGCTTCGTAGTATCTACCTCTTAGAGCAATAACGTTCTCTCTCCCGTTTCACGCAACTTATAATTCACATTCCTTTGAATTGTAGAAGCAGATAAGCATAATGCGATGCACAGAACGTTACTGCTTACTTACTTTGTAACGTCGGAAGCCATCGCATTGTATAGAGCAATACAACCCTACTGCGTTGCATCGAAGAATTTGCAAGGCGGCAACTGGTTGCAGGGTACTGTAGAGTTCACATTCCTTTGTAGCATTGTAGCAGGTAAGCATAATGCGACGTATGGAGCATTACTTTCTACTTATCTAGATACGTTGGAATGACATGGGCCATCGCGATGCATGAAGCATTAGAAATATATTCCTCTGATACGACGACAGTATGAAAAACCACGCCGTTGCAAGGGAGTGATGAGGGATTAAAATTCTTTTGAAGCATAGAAGCAAATGAGAGGATTACGATGCATAGAACACTACAACCTACTTACTTTGAAGCGCTGAAATGATGTGCGCCCTCGTGATGCATAAAGTATTAGAGATCTATTGGTTTGAAAAGCAGATACCATGAATTACCATCCCGATGCAAGCAACTGCAAGATTCACATTCCTTTAAAGCGTAGTAGCAGATAGACATAATGTGATACATAAGACATTACAACCTAATTACTTTGAAGCGTTCAAATGATATGCATCATAGCGATGCATAATGCATTAGAACGCTGCTTATTTAAAACGCAGACACTGAAACACCATCCCGTTGCAAGGAATTATAGATTTCACTTTCTTTTGAAATATAGAAGCAGATCGACATATTGTAGTGCATAGAAAATTGCAGCCTACTTATTTCGGAACTTTGAAATGAGATGCGCCATTGCATTCCATGTAGCATTAGAATTCTATTGCTTTAAAATACAGACATTATGAAGCACCATCTCGTTGCTTGAAACTGTAGAATTCACATTCGTTTGGAGTGTGGTAGCATATAAGCATAATGCAATGCATAGAATGTTACTTCTTACTTACTTTGTAACGTTAAAATGAGATGCGCCATCGCATTGCCTGGAGCATAGGAACTCTATTGCTCTGAAAAGTAGACACTACGTAGGGCCATTCCGTTGCAGGGAATTATTCTTACGTGTAAAAGCAGGTGAACATAATGCGATGCATAGAACATTACATACTTGCTTTGAAGTGTAAAAATGGGAAGCACCATCTTGTAGCACAAAATATTTGTTATTACTTGCGTCGAATTAGAGTACTGAGATGCTCCATCTTGTTGCAAGGAATCTTCGAAGCTACTTACACTGACATGTAGACACTCATATGCGACATCCCTTTCCATGGAAGTTTAGGAATTACTTTGAAACGTAGGACTGTGAAGTTGCATCGCGTTGCATGGAGATTTAGAAAGTGCCTACTATCGAACGTAGAAATGAGAAGCGAAATCATGTTGCATAGAACCTTGCATCTTACGTACTCTGAATCGTATAAACTGATAGGGACCAAAACTTTACATAAATATATAGAACACACATAGTTTTAAACGTAGAACTGAGAATTTGAGAACTTACTTTGAAATGTTGATAGTGAGGAGTTCTATTAGATTTCATAGAACTTGAGAACTTATTTGCTATGAAACGTAGGCAGACAAGGGCCATCGCGCTGCATAAAACATTAGAACTTGCTTACTTCAACAAAGACACTTATTGGCTTCATCCGTACTTTTAGAAGAATTTTTGATAAACCACTTACATTTCACGTTTTCAATATTTTTATATGTATGCGAGGTGTAATCGTTTAAGTTCTTAAATGATTACTTAGTGTTGATTATTATTTTGTAACTCGGTTATAAACGGGTCTGCATAAGCTTTAATCAATATGTTCATAAACCTGAAATTTATGCAGTTAGTTGTTGGTAGTCACTTAGTGCTCAAACAGCAAAGATCTTGACCATTTGAAAATGGTTGACTTTCATCAATTTTCTTAAAAATTGAAATACTGTCCAACTGCTTGCATTGAAGACTATACTTAAAGTTTTCCAAATATATTACCTCTTATAGACGTGTCACGTCTCGGGTCGCGGAAAATTAACCATTTTTCGGAGTAACACCCAGCCCCAAACGGTTCAGCTCGCACAATTGCGTCGAAGACCGGGTTCTGTTTGGAACGCGGAAAACTGCGCGAAAGTCACGAAAGCGAGTATGTAAAAAAGGGGATTTACCTTTCGAAGTCTTGGAAACCGCTAATTACTAACCTCGTTCCAGGTATCGTCGTCGGCGAGGATCTTCCCCTGAATGGTCCCTGCGTACGGGCTGTGAGGCGGAATCGACAATGGAACGAGTACCCAGGCAGGCTGATCTCTGGTGCGGATCGGCGACGGAGGTGGCGATGCGGAAAGGCTGTCCTGTCGGCAGAGAGCAGAAGATGAGACGGTGCAGTGGTCGACGATGGAGTAGCTGCTTGTATCTACGTATTCGTGCACTGGAGAATGCAGGAAGTTCTTCCTTCCCACGCGTCGAGTTCGTTTATCCATAGCGGAAAGGCGCATTCAAATCGGATTTGCCGATACAAAACACCAGAAACGGTTCCACTAGCGGAGGGGGCCGCTCTAGTTTGCCGATCCAGAGATATGGAAAACGATGGATATCTTCTTCTTAGTCGAACTGTGGCTTGGTGCAGCTAATCGGAGGGCCACTCTAACTGGTCGGTAACTAAGCGTGACTAATGGTCAGAACTCCTTGAATGATTTTGGAAGACGCGTGAACTCGTGAGAGACTTCGTATCGTAATGAATTTGATTTAATATAAGGCAAGGAATGCTTTGAGAATAATGAGAATTTGTAAATACTGGTAAAAATAAAATATATTCTAAGTAAAACCTAAGCTTACACTTTACTGCCCTATGCTAAGAATGACTAAGTACTAGAATCGTTGAGTTAGAATAAAGTTAAAGTTAGAATTGGAAATAGCAAATTGAATTCTGAGGTAGAATAGTAACGAAATAGCAAACATCTTAAAGTGAGGTGGAGTAAGGACCGGAGGCATGATAGGTACGGTCGCGATGAGCGCTTGGATCGATCTGTACTCATCCAGCGCTGAGCTTGATCTCTCCGTTGACTCGCGGATCCGCGACCTCCTCGGATCGCGCGGGAACGCGCGTCGCCAGGCCCTGGAGTGGGGCGGACGCTCGACACTCGCGGTGGTGCGGACGGTCGTGGTGAGGCGTGCGCGGCCGCCAAGCGGACGCGGCTCTAATTATGAATAATATGCTTTCTAAAATTATGAATACACATGAAATGACTTATGCTATACTTGTGCGTTGCGTCCTATTTGTACATAGAGTGCCGTATGCTTAAATACTAAAATTCGCTTGGTTATAGACATGAGTATAATACGAATATGTGGTTGTAACTGAGAGCGACCCTCGTGGTGCGTGAAATGGTCCTCGTGCGGAGGCTCTGGTTGGTGTCTGCACCAAATGTCTAATGTATGCGCATCGAGGCGCGATCGTGTGGTTCAACTCCTTGGTGCGAGGGTGGCTGCCTTAGCTCGGTGATCAGACTGTGTTACCGTGTGTCGGTATGCTCGTCTCTGCAATGGCGGCAGGCGCTGTATGCGGATCTGCCGGGGGGTGTAGGAGGTACCGGGAGGTTCGGCGCGCATCACAGTTGTATTCTGGAATTGAAATTGAATTTTTAATTTTTTTTCTAATAGTCCCCCCGGAATGTGCCGTAGGTGGATGGCCTACGGCATTCAGATTGGTGCGGGTCGGAGGTGGGATTGTATTTACCCTACTGAATACAAAACAGGTTCTGCCCCATAGCAGCCCTGCCCTCCCTTCTATCGAATATAAAAGGGACGGTTGGAATCTCAAATATTGACTCTGACACTTATCCATTCTGTTCGTAAATCAAAGTCCTTACGCCGGCTATGAGTCAAGACTAAAAAGGTCCTTTCCTCAAACAGAGCGACAGGCGGCGATGGGCGCCGCCGTGTGCAGCCACGTTTTAATTAAACGGATGGGTATTTTAATACTCAAATGACGAGAATAGTGGTGCCATATTTTCCTAGCCCCGGACTGAAGCAGCAGGTCCATTGGGCGGCTAGGATGGGCGAGTTTATTTTATCATTGCGTATGCCCTAAGAGGAGAGGTAGCATGCCTGAGCCCCCATACAAACAGCCATCATTTCATCATAATTTTATATGGGTCAATTGTTATGAAGTATATACTTTGTATTTCCATTATATTTTGTAACAAAATAGACAATATTACATAACAAATTAAAACATAACTTGAAGGTACACGGTAAGCGGCAGGCGGATCATATCTTTCGAAATATGTAATTATTATCGGTAATATAACATTGCTGCAACAAAATTATGTTGTCATAAATATTTATATTTATATATTGTAAATGTGTAAAATTTTGTTATCGTAACTCACACAAATAATTTATTTAGCATTCGTGGCTGCTAATGCACACTCCATGCAATCCTTTGTTGCACTTATTGCAAACTGTGCGTGACTTTCTTTTCGTTTCGCTGCGACAATGTAACGTTATTTCGTGAGAGTCTTCAAACAGCTGTTTATAGAAAACACTGTCAAGTACCGATAAGGGTCCAACGCCACAGCGGTTTACGCCGCAGATCGGATATCGCCTGAGTGGCAACCCTCGGTTTATGTTAGACTTCGGTACCTCCAAGTGATAGGAAAAGGTCGTCGTCCACAAAGAATTAAAACGAAAAACTATTTTTTTTAATACTCTCATTATGAAATTAGATCATTTATAACGTATTACAAATTTATTTTGTGATACAGTTCTCCCGCAATGCGAATAGTAAAGCGCTACGAGGCGCGGGCCGATATATCGGCTCTGGCACTTCTCGCCAGTGTAGCAGGAGCCGATATATCGGCTCCTGGCACTCAATGGGTTAAAGTAGTCCTGTCTGATTTTTCTATTTACTAATTAGAACATCTTTCTGTTAGAATGTTCAAGAATTTTTCATATTCGTAATTACTGAAAACGTATTGCTTGGTTCATTTACATAATATTTAAAATTTGCTGAGATATTCTTATCTAATTCTTGTAAATAATTTTTTATCTTAGTAAGGTGTGTGTATCCATTCTTGTAGTTTTGTAAAGAGTATTTTATTTTACTATTTAAAATGGAATATTAAGATTTGTTTACAATCTAATGGAATTTAATTACCTTTTGATTCAATTTCACAATGATAATCTTCCATAGTTCAACAATTTTGTGAGTTGTCCTCAGGAATCCGCAGGTCAGTACTTATAAAATGGGTGACACAAAAAACAGACTAACCAAACGTAATCGAACCGATATTTCAATATTATTCTTATCATGTTTAACTTATCCTGCAAATTATTAAAATGCCCTTCGAAAAGTGTTTATTGACAGTGAAGTAAACGGTAAACATTACGCATTCCACCACTGTTTACAATACGTATGTCTCATTTACTATCAAAATCGTAAGTATCATCGCCTTTCTTTACTTTTTGTAACCTTCAATGGCTTCATGTTGCAGGTCGTTGAACTCGTTTTAAAATGCTCTATCATATTACGGAAGAATGAACATACCAATTCATTTTAAAAAATGAAAGAAACCGGTCATAGGTTTGCAAAGAACCTATGTTTGGCAAACAACGAGCAACGAACGACACTCGTACCACGGCATTATTAATGCACCGCGATATAGCACACGGGCTATACGGCCGTGTCAATGATACTACCAGCTCACCATAGCTACGCGCATGGTAGTGGCGCAGGCTGACATTTACTAATAGAGAAGCTATTTCCATAAAAATTATAAACGAATATGAAAAATGGCTACACTAAGCAATTTATTTATTTTGATTCCAAAAGAGATACACCGGCACGAAACAAAGATATAAGAACTCGATTTTATTATTTTCTATAAACTAGCTCGATACGCCGATTTTTTCTATAAAGTCGTTAATTACTTTATTATAAAAATGTATACATTTATTTTATATATATTTTCTTCAATTCATCGTTACAAATTCATGCAATTGAGGGTTTTATTAAATACGATGACAGCATGTTATTTAAGAAATTACACAAGGCGAGGTTAGGGACGCAACAGCATGAATTTTTATTTTCTTAGTAATATTTTTTTATAAATAATATTTATAGTTTATGACGAGTCGAAAGAAATATATACGCCTCTCTCAATAACTATAAATATAGGATAATTTGTATGAAAGCAGAGGTTCCCTATTACCAAATGTGACCCTACGTCATTGCTGAGAAGATTCATGAATGGAGAGATGACACGCATATCACGATGGTCTTGGTGCTGCGCGATTCACACGGTGTGCTACGCTTGCCTAGAACGTGCTGGTAACACGTTCTGGCATTTTAGCTAATGAATTCGGTCATAAATGGCTACGGATCAGATGACACTCCTCAGTAGTGGCAATATAGTGCTGTATGGTATCGCCACCATCTTGCAGTTTGTTATCTGGGATGCTTTCTAGAGCATTATTCGGAATTGAATTTGAATACATAGCTACTCAATCGCGAATCTGTATGTACATAATTACACATGACTGCATAAAAGTAATATCATACACTTTTATAATCAATGCGATATAAGAATATAAGACGAAGAACTATCCACTCGTATCAGGAGTAAAAACAGTGTTTAGTGTGCAAGGTTCGTTGCAAAATACAATTAAGCAGTTAATATATCAAATGACAGCACATAATAAATCACTGAAAGTATAATGATATGAATAGTAAGAAAAACATATTTATTTGTTAGATGTTTATAAATTCAAATTTAAATGACCAAGTCACATTTAATATATTATTGTTTAACAAGATGATATAATGTTATTTCAGATAGGCATGGAGAACTAGCTGGTACTTCTGTCAATGTAATTACATTTCTTCTGGATACAGTAAATACACATTTGCAATCTAAGCATGGTTTAATTAGATCTGGTGTAATTTCCAAATTTTAAAAAGGAATGATGGCAGTAGTAGTTGGTTCTGCGCCAGATGATAAATATATGCAACAAGCAAAGCGACGTAAACGGATTTAAAATGTTCAAGATTATATAAATTACACTATTACACTTTTTTAATCCATGTAGCGTTTCTGTTCTTTGTAACTTGCAAAGAGTCTTAAAAATGTAACGCAATGTAAAGAAGTTTGGAAACAAAGAAGGCTGGCCTTAATCTCTGATAAAGAAACCTTGGATCTGCCGGGTATCGTGGTTACCGGCCTGCTGTGTCAAGGGACATGTCATTCAGTTTTAATGTTCTAAACGAGAACAATTCAAATAAATCTGGAGTCAACACATTCGAAGAAAAATTCTTCCAGTGAAGAATGCTGTCTGCTGTGCAATAGTAGCTTCACATCCCCTTGATTTTCTACAGAAAATCTTATGCCATTTTACTCGATTGACTAGAATCGAAACTACGAAACCTATTAGGTGGTATTTCTGCGAATGCTACCATACACACACACGCGCGAACGTACACACGAAATCCATCAAGATTAAAGACACTGTGTATGTATTGGAGGATGCCTACAATAAAAAATGATTATTACATGGATAATTTTGTTTTTAATTCAAACATTTGTGATTGGTAATTAGATTATAAACATTTATATGCTTTTATCATAAATTTAAATACGTCAAAATTGCAGCACGCAGGTGTGTAAATATCATTTTGCGATCTCATTTCATTTTGGCAGTTATACTTATATATAAGCATCGATCCAAGCATGAAGCTTGATAATCTTTAAACTATAAAATAGTTATGAAATATTAGACTTTTTGCTGGCATTACGAAACATATTACAAAAATATATAAAAATATATTTTACTTTAGTTTTTTCTAATATTTTAAATATTTTATATTATCATATCAAATTTTACAAAAAGTAACAAAATTTTTATTGGTAGAAATAATTTTTCCCTAATTAGTTAATATGATGGTTCTCCTTAAGAAGAAGATATTTAATTTTTCAAAGTAAATTTCGACTTCAAATTGACCATTAATTTCTCTAATTTCATTGCTTTTCGTAGATCACCGATAATTTTCAACTTTCCCAATACAACTTTGTCGATGCAAGTTTCAATTCTCCGAAATATATATATTATGTTATTAGTAAAATTATTTTGCATTTCTAATTAATTTGAACGTAAAAAGTATTTTTTTTTTTATGAGAAAGCATTGCGAGAAAATTTTGAGAATTCATTGTTAATGTTGTACCTAGTGGTTGACTAGGTTCTCCTCTACCTGCCGCACCTTTTTACCATTTTTAACATCTGAAAACTATGTACCAGTTTAAATTAATTCATGTAAAATCATTCATGTGTTAATTGTAAACCTTTAGTTAATTATTCACATCAACATTAAACGTATAATGGGTGAAATCAGACAGTCAATTCCTTCAGTTTTTTAATATTGCCCTATCGATTAAAGACTGATTAATAACAGATTTACTGTCTTTGCAAAATAAAAGCGAACATTGCATCACTCATTATTTTCAGCTTCCCACTATAATTTTGTGATTGTGAACCAACTAACATCTCTATCGCAGCCATATGTATACCTGAAACAACGCGTACGTAAGGCAATCTTAAATTGAGAGATCTATATTTCTTAATAATGAAATTAGAAATATATATAGTTTACTGCTGTCTTTGGCAAGACAGCATTCACAGCATGACCATCATTTTCAAATTCATCGGCCCTTCCAAGAGCACACATTAACATTCCAAACTTGGATATTATATAAGCGACACGAGTTTGAAACAACAATCGTTTCAATTTTACACATAGTAGTGCTCTAATATTTACTATATGAGGATTTGTGCCTGATAATTCGACGCGTATTTAATATAAACGTAACTAAAATATTCTCTGATATGCATATAACAGATGCAAGGGAGAACACTCAATCTCGGGGTAGCGAGACCGGGGTGCCACTCTAAAGCAATCGTATAACGCCGGTTCCGGGATGGTGTAGAGAGGGAATGTGGAGGGTGGAAAGCATAAAATAACAACAATGTAACTAAAGAGAAAGAAAAAGAAAATCTGTGGAAGCATTGCATTTATTGAGAGGAAATCCTAGAAATATCAAACAATAGATTATATACCATACCGAAAGGGCAAGGTACAACGAAATAGACAATATCGTGAAAGAGAATAAAAATATCGAGAAACTTAAAAAGAAAATAATAACTTAGATTGAATGAATCAATATCACTGATCCCGGCAAGCTTAATGGAAAACGCATGACTACGAATCGGTTAAAGTATAAGATAGATGCTGATCGCGGTTCGAGTAGTCCTGGAAGTCCCTCACCCGCAGCAAGGCAGGCAGTAGGATGGTAGAGGGCCTGCAGCCCCGCCAACTCCCACCTCCGACGCGAGCGAGGCTGTTGTATATATGCTGCTGAGAGGTGATGCCGGCTCGCGATTCGGAATCAGCCCCATCGAATCCTGGCAGAAGATTAAGGATAGGGAAGTAGAGAAGGATAAGCAAAGCGTATATAAAGGAGAAAAAGAAAGCCTCGGATGGAAGCACAGACACGAAACGAGAAGCATCAGGAGTCGAAGTAAGGGAACCAAAAAATTAAGAGCAGGATAATGGAAAAGCTACCGATAAAAATAACGTCTAAACTTTCAAATAGAAGAATAGGCAACCACACACCAGACCAATGACAGATATTTTGAGCGAGGATACGGTCTAAGCTAATGACATATTAGAAAACGTTAATGGGAAACATCAGGCATAAAAAGACTAACATCGAACACTTAATGAGACTAGTGGCGAATGTTTACAGAAAAAAATGAGGCAGTTGAAGGAGCAGGAGGCATTCGAGGACAGCCAGACGAGGAAACGCAGGAAAAACGACAGAAATATGAAAAGATGGCATAAGAAAATCAAATCTGGGAGATATAATTCTGCAATTTAACAAGAAAACGGGTGTAGAGAACAAAATAGAGGAGATAAAAAAATCTCTGAAAAAAGGATTCGAAGTAAAGCATACGAGTGCGAGTATAATGCCTCAACTAAGGGACATATATCCGTTGGAATACCGGAGAAGAAATAAAGGAGGACATAAGACGAACACTGAATGAAATCGAAGGGAAGGATAGCGGTATAAACGTCAAGTTGTTAAAACAAACGTGGAAATGCAACCAAGTCGCGTTAGTTGAGTATGAACAGGAATACAGCAAAGAGCTGGTGGAGATAAGACGACTCAGAACAGCATTGATCTGTTGTCCCTGCTAAGTGATACCAAGAGTAGAGAGATGCTTCAAGTGCCATAAACTGGGACATATCGGCAGAAATTGCAAAGAAGTCAAGGATAATAAGCAAACCTGCAGAAAATGTGGATTCCAGAATCGTACGATGATTGATTGCATCGCGAACAAACCGAAGAAGTGTATCATCTGCAGCGAAGCAGGAAGTAGGAATCCATACACCAGTCACGTTACCGGTCCTTTAATTGTCCGGTCTATAGAAAGGCCTTGATAGAAAAAAACGAGAAACGAAAATGGAATTGAAAGTCCTACAAATCGATCTGAATAGATGCCGAATCGTGCAAAAAATCATGCAGAAAATGTAAGAATATTGATTGCAAGACGAGAACGGTGACGCTCTGATATGGATAACCGGCGTTAATCGAATATGTTGCACATATGGCACCACGTACTCCTCGACCGGAATCGTTCATACAATGCTCGTAGGAATAAAAGTTATAAGCTACTACTTCCCGCAGAACAGGAACGATAAGTAATTGAGGAATATATAAACAAAATTGAGGTTAACATAGAAAAGGGAGAGAAAGCAAACAGATTATAATTGGAAGTGACCTGAACGAAAAATCAGTAATCTGGGGCAGTAAGAAGAAGAGGAGGAGAGGAAAAGATCGTCAAAATGGCTCTAAGAGACGATTTAATCGCGACGAATCCAAAAGAAGACTATATATACTTTAAGAACGGAAACAAATCAAAAATAGACATAATGTTGATAGGAGTTGCATATACTCTAAGTTGCGTGAAGCAGAAGAGTTTGAGATATTTTCAGCGTCGAACCATCAATACGTACTACTTACCTTCCAAAGTACGAATTACAAGAACAACGAAGAGGAATTTGCAAGCCTCGATGGGAAGAAAGCAAATTGGGGCAAAGCAAATAAATAATCGACTTATACAATATATAGATATTTATTTTTATCTAGAAGGGATTTTATCTTTAAGTAACTGATATATATGATAAGTGTAATTATATAAACCAATTTCAAATATTTAATTAAAACATCATGAAATGATATGAAATTAGATAGGATTTTATATGTAATGGAGTATCTTAAGAACATACTGTATTCAGAATTAACTAAAGTATAAAATATGTATTAGTATTTATATCAATTTGAAATATTTACTTGAAACATCATGGAAGGATGTGGTCCCCAGAGTGAGGGGATTAACGGATCGTTGCGAGGAGCATGCAGTCCGAGTCCGAAGAGCAGCGAGTGGGCAATCGCGTCTCGAGGTGGGCTTAGTCGCGCGTCTTTCGCGTCTTTCATATGTTTAACATATGAAACAGTATAATGAAGTAGTATAGCATGAACTTACAGTTACGTGTGTGTTGTTCATGTCTTGCATTCATAACGTGTGTAACTTGGATTTATGAATTCTTATATGTAGCAATACATGAGTCCGGATATAGTATATATATGTATGTAGAAGGATTAAAACTAGAATACAGGTTCAAGAATACAGGTCACCTCCCAAAATTGCAAGGGTCCCCATTGAGGTGATGGGCTGCGGCTACGCCTTTCAGCAGGTCGGAATTCCCGTGCGAGTTGGACAAGGGTGCTCATCTTTGATGCGAGCGAGGTAGATATACTCATTAGTACGACTGAGACAGTAGTGCTCGTCGGTGAGATTGAAACAGCGATGCCTGATGTGAACGAGCCATGTATACTGGTCGGTTCGAGTGACACAACAGTACCTGGTGCGTGTGAGCGCTTGCAGGAGTGCTCGCGTAAACGCTGCCGGTTGCCGGTGCTGTAGGCGATCGCCGCAGGTTGGCTGTGTCTAGGGGTTGATGATGGAAGTGCGAGAAGACTCATGTGTGGAATGGGTGGCAGGCGCTACGCACAACATTACACTTAGAAGCGCTATCCCGTTACATGAATTTGTAGAACTCACATTCCTTGCAAGAGCAAAAACAGATAAGTATAATGCAATGTGGGGAGTCGCCATCTTGGATCGGTCGGGGACGGTCACGCGTCGCGTCGCTCTGTAAAAATGTAGTGTTTTCGGTAAAAATATTGTCGGGAAATTAGAACAGAGTGTTACAAAGTATTTCTATAGTGATTGTGAACAACTAGTGATAATAATTTCAGTGATACATTGTAAATGTGGACAGAAAAGTGAAAGTGAATGTGAAAACCTGGAGCGGGCGGTACCCACGCGCCGACGGACCCACGCCAACGGCCCGCAGCCTCGTCTCACGGAACCACCCCATGACCCAGGCATCATCCACACACCAAAATACGTGGAACGACGTCAGCTTCATTTTGGTGTAAGAAGAACGAAGAGCGGACAAGAAGCAGTAAAGGTATATCCATTTTAAAAATATCTTAATCGAAGGTGACAGGGCGTCGGCCATATTGGACGCCATCTTGGCCGCCGCCCTGGACATAAGCACGGAGCGGTGATTGTGCACGCCGTTGGGGAACGGCGACCCCACGTTCCGAGCTGGGAAGCGATCGGCCAGGTTAGCGTATGGGACTCCCGACTGGTGGGTAGTGGTGAAATTTTGTGTAGTAGTGGGCATTTAGTGCCCTGATTAAATATTCCCGGCATCCGAGACCCGGGCGGCTAGTGGGACCTCGAGCGATATGGATAGAACATCGAAAAATCGGAGGATCCATGTTCGAAAATTAAGAATTTAGTAACAGAGAGAAATTTAGAGGTCGAAAGTCCAGAATATATTTATTTTATTCTTATCTAAAGACTTCCTCGAAGGCAACATGCCGCTGACACTTGGGGAAAACCCCAGGTAACTGCGGCTATTTTTATGACCTGCGAAATAAGGGGACCGGTAGTGGACGGTTCGGAAGCAAATATTTTTGAAGTTAATATTTTCGAATATTATGGAAGTAAATATTATGTAAGTAAATATTCTCGACGGCCAAATCGTCCCGGTTTGAAATTAGATGTCGGGAAACTAGCGGTGATCTCTCGCCGGCTGGCCTAGTCGCTTTCCAAGGCACATGCGCATATATGACCTGGCTCGTACTTGGCTGAGGTTTTCGAAATGAAGGGGTCTCGAACGAGCCAAGCGGCCATGATACGTATCTTCCAGGCGGTTAACCACGCAGCTGACCGTCGCAAGGGCCCCAATCGACCGGCTGAATATTTTCAAGTATTTTCGATAGATATTTCTTAATGTTTGACGGACAACCAGCGGATACGCAATTTCGAATACGGGACTCCGAATTCCGTCCACGGATGGCCCGCTCTATTTAAGACTCTTGATAACTCGCCCCGAAATACCATCGGAACGAGGAATCAACCACGTGTAACCTCTGCTGCGCACACAGCAGGAACGAGGCACCCAAAACACACACATTAACACACGAACACAAACATCTATGTAAGGAAGCCCCTGCGTGTGACCTGACACAAACAGAACCGTGGTTTTCACCGGTGACTCCTGCGAGCGTCTAGACATGGGCTGGACCGCGGCTTCCCACGGAGGCGCGGACGTGTGCATGGTCGGACCGCGGATTACTGGAGATAACGAGATTTGCGTAAGCCTAAACCGTGCCAGGGTCGACATCGCTATCTCCTCCGGGAATCCCCGGCGTGAGTCCTGCCATGTGCTAGTCTACAACTTCCAGAAGAAGCTCCTGCGAGTGTCTAGATAAATGCCAGACCGGAATCGACGACCCCACCTTTACTCGAAGCACGAATAGTTAACCCCTATACTCGAAAAAATCGTGATGGCCACATCCGGTTCTAAATATTCCGGAGGTAAAATAGCCCTCCATTCGGATCTCCGGGTGAAGGCAGGACTGGGTGAGGTCATCGTGGCGATGAATAAGTCAAGGCGGGCGAAAAATCTTCGGCCCGTGATCTCGTCCCCTGGCGTTGGCCCCATTGTCGAGCAGCATAGCCGACCAGTAACGCGCTCGATGATGGCCACCCTCAGGCCTCATCGCCATGCCGCGGCCGGGTGTGCTCCTGCGAACACGACTTTGGCGCGGCCTCAAGGTCACAGCTTTCGTGCTGTCCAAGTCCGCTTAACTAGATGCGACGAGGGAATCAGGTCGGATTCGGTATCTTCGGCTGAGTCCAAAGTAGGAAATCGCGAAATTGGAAACATAGACGTAAATATTAGTCCCGCGATACCCTCCGCAACCGCGACCCAACCCAAGCCCATCGCGACCGTACCGATGTCGACGCCGTCGTCCGCGTTCGTAATTGCGTCCACGGGAATTAGAATTTTGCAGCTGAATATGCAGTATTCAGCTACGGTATCAGGAGAGGTGCGTCAGCTCATAGCTCAGAAGCGTTTAGACGTTCTGCTATTGCAGGAATTAGGAGCTGGCTGGAGCCCAGGTTAGAACGCTGGGCTCGAGCCACACCGTGAGCGGTTTAGGAATCGGAATGAGGGTGGCGGCCGTCGGCTCACAATACCCGTGGGCGGCAGTCGCCGTTTGTAACCCCCGATGTAAAATGGTTTTTGTCTCGCACCTTAGCGCCCTGCACTGTGTTTGCGCGGAGGTGCTGGCGCCCGGCTTCTCCGTATATGTCATGTCATGCTACTTCCAGTTTAGCGACGATATCGAGGGACACCTCAGGCACCTCGAATTGGTGTTTCGTTCCCTGAGGAGGAAGAGGCTCTTAGTTTCGTTAGATGCCAACGCTCGGTCGTCACTCTGAGGGCCACAGAGCACAGACGATAGAAGTGCTCAATTCGAGGAGCTCATTCGAGCGGTCGGCATGGAAGTTGTGAACGACGTTGAACAGCCGCCTACCTACTGGTCGACCAGGGGTTCATCTTTTATCGATGTTACCCTGGCGTCGCCATCCATGCTCCCCCTTGATCGGGGCTGGAGGGTCAGGAGCGGCTGTGTAAACAGTGATCATAACACCATAGATATCGGGCTAAGAGTGCCGAGAGCCGAAGCGGCGGAACGGTGCGAAGCGAGGACTCGGTTCGACATTCTCGGTGGGAATTTTTTTCCAAACTATCGCCTATATACGAATTTTAACTCTCGGTAGGAATTTTTTCAAACTATCGTCAATGTATGAATTTTAACTCTCGGTAGGAATTTTTTTTTCCAAACTATCGTCAATATACGAACTTTAACTCTCGGTAGGAATTTTTTTTTATCAAACTATCGTCAATATACGAACTTTCACTCTCGGTGGGAATTTTTTTCCAAATTACCGTCAATGTACGAACTTTAACTCTTGGTGGGAATTTTTTCAAACTAACTCCCGGTCCGACATATTTATTTTGCTGTCAATCTCGGGTGCAATTCTTTACTAGCTAAACCTAAACCCGTATCGTCGGGTACTTGATTGTGAATAATGCGACTTGGACAACAGGCACGTTCTACTATCCGGTGTAGGTTTGGCTATTAAAGAACGCGACCGCCATCCGGCGGCCGCCTATGTTTGAACATATTCTTCAGTTCTCTTTTTTAAGCGCGTTTATTCCGTTCTCGCCGTCGGCCGTCTATTTGGAAGGTGCCAGCGGCGTGTTAGTTTGCCGCTGGACATAAAAAAAGCCGCCGACACTCGACGTTTGAAATTACGTCATCAAACGCCAAGTGTCCGGCGGCGGTATTCTTTTATTTTATAGGTTCCAGCGGCGTATTGCTTTGCGCCGAGTCATAAAAAAAGCCGCCAACGCTCAACGTTTAGTATTAATATTATTAAATGCTAAGTGCCAGCGGCTTGTACTTTCCTTTGCTTTTTTTATTTTGTCCGTTTAACTCTCTCTCTCTCTCTCTCTCTCTCTCTCTCTCTCTCTCTTTCTTCGCGAGAGAGGCGAGTGGGGTCCCGTTTAGCTTACAAAACGAATCCCCAAGCATAGGGCTGAGTCTCAACAGATCGCAGCATGGTAACTGCTCTACCGAGTACAATATCCCGCCAGGTACCTAAGTTGTCTACAGACGATTCCGAGTCTCAACGGCGAAATTGGTGTACCCATGATCGACCGTTAGAGCGCCGCGGCCATCGTTCGGCGAAATCCCGACGACGGATCCAAAGACGCCCGTACGGCAAATTCGGGCTCGTGCGA